>NC_092237.1:19013048-19023048 GCF_036320965.1 Panulirus ornatus
TCTCTCTATCCTTCCACCACCAATTTGGTCTCCCACTTCTCGTTCCCTCCACCTCTGACACATATATCCTCTCTGTCAATCTTTCCTCACTCATTGTCTCCATATGACCAAACCATTTCAATACACCCTTTTCTGCTCTCTCAACCACACTCTTTCTATTACCAAACATCTCTTTTTCCCTTTCATTTGCGGCAGGGGTGCGTGAAGTCTCCTTGGTAAATTAATTTGTTTATGAATAGGTTGTTAGGGAGGTGAATGTAAGAGTCTTGGAGAGAGCGGGCAAGTTTACAGTTTGTTGTGGATGAAAGGGCTTAGGAAGTGAGTCAGTTGTTGTTCGCTGATGATACAGCGCTGATGGCTGATTCGGGTGAGAAACTGCAGAAGCTGGTGACTGAATTTAGTAAAGTGTGTGAAAGAAGAAAGCTGAGAGTAAATGTGAATAAGAGCAGGGTTATTAGGTACAGTAGGGTTGAGGAACAAGTCAATTGTGAGGTAAGTTTGAATGGAGAAAAACTGGAGGAAGTAAAGTGTTTTAGATATCTGGGAGTGGATTTGGCAGCTGATGAAACCATGGAGGCAGACGTGAGTCACAGGGTGGGGGAGGGGGCAAAGGTTCTGGGAGCGTTGAAAAATGTATGGAAGGCAAGAAAATTATCTCGAAAGCAGAAATGGGTATGTTTGAGGAAACAGTAGTTCAAACAATGTTATATGGTTACGAGGCATGGGCTATTGATAGGGTTGTGCGAAGGAGGGTGGATGTGCTAGAAATTAGAGATTTGAGGACAATATGTGGTGTAAGGTGGTTTGATCAAGTAAGTAATGAAAGAGTAAGAGAGATGTGTGCGAAGTGAGAGGGTCAGGGAGAATGGTTTGGTAAACAGAGAAGAGGTGGTAAAAGCTTGGCGGAAAATGAAAGCCGGCAAGGCGGTGGGTTTGGATGGTATTGCAGTGGAATTTACAAAAAAAAGGGGGTGACGTGTTGTTGACTGGTGAGGATATTCAGTGTATGTATGGCTCATGGTGAAGTGCCTCAGGATTGGCGGAATGCATGCATAGTGCCATTGTGCAAAGGCAAAGAGGATAAAGGTGAGTGTTCAAATTACAAAGGTATAAGTTTGTTGAGTATTCATGGGAAATTATATTACAAGTTATTGATTGAGAGGGTGAAGGCATGTACAGAGCATCAGACTAGGGAAGAGCAGTGTGGTTTCAGAAGTGGTAGAGGATGTGAGAAATACTTAGAAAAACAAATGGATTTCTATGTAGCACTTATGGATCTGGAAGGCATATGATAGTGTTGATAGAGATGCTTTGTGGAAGGCATCAAGAGTATATGGTGTGGGAGGTAAGTTGCTAGAAGCAATGAAAAGCTTTTATCAAAGATGTAAAGCATGATTACGAGTAGGAAGAGAGGAAAGTGATTGGTTCCCAGTGAATGTCGGTTTGCGCCAGGGGTGCGTGATGTCTCTATGGTTGTTTAATTTGTTTATGAATGGGCCTATTAGGGAGGTGAATGCAAGTTTCGGAGAGAGGGGCAAGTATGCAGTCAGTTGTGGATGAGAGAACTTGGAAAGTGAGTGAGTTGTTGTTCGCTGATGATACAGCGCCGGTGGCTAATTCGGGTGAGAAACTGCAGAAGCTGGTGACTGAGTTTGGGAAAGTGTGTGAAAGAAGAAAGCTGAGAGTAAATGTGAATAAGAGCAAGGTTATTAGGTGCAGTAGGTTATAGGAACAAGTCAATTGGGAAGTAAGACTGAATGGAGAAAAACTGAAGAAGTGAAGTGTTTTAGATATCTGGGAGTGGATTTAACAGAGGATGGAACCATGGAAGCGGAAGTGAGTCACAGGGTTGGGGAGGGGGCGAAAGTTCTGGGAGCATTGAAGAATGTGTCGAAGGCGAGAACATTATCTCGGAGAGCAAAAATGGGTATGTTTGAAGAAATAGTGGTTCCAACAATGTTATATGGTTGCGAGTTGTGGGCTATAGATAGGGTTGTCCGGAGGAGGGTGTTGGAAATGAGATGTTTGAGGATGATATGTGGTGCGAGGTGGTTTGATCGAGTAAGTAAGGAAAGGGTAAAAGAGATGTATGGTAATAAAAAGAGTGTGGTTGAGAAAGCAGAAGAGGGTGTATTGAAATTGTTTGGTCACATAGAGAGAATGAGCGAGGAAAGATTGACCAAGAGGATATATGTGTCAGAGGTGGAGGGAACGAGAAGTGGGAGACCAAATTGGAGGTGAAAGGATAGAGTGAAAAGGATTTTGAGCGATCGGGGCCTGAACATGCAGGAGGGTGAAAAGCGTGCAAGGAATAGTGTGAATTGGAACGATGTGGTATACCGGGGTCGACGTGCTGTCAGTGGATTGAACCAGGTCATGTGGTGTGTCTGGGGTAAACGATGGAAAGTTTTGTGGGGCCTGGATGTGGAAAGAGAGCTGTGGTTTCGGTACATTACTCATGACAGTTAGAGACTGAGTGTGATAAAAATGTGGCTTTTGCTGTCTTTTCCTAGCGCTACCTCTCACCCGTGCGGGGGGAGGGGGGTGCCATTTCATGTGTGGCGGGATGGCGATGGTAATGGCTGAAGGCAGCTAGTATGAATATGTACGTGTATTGTGTATTGTTCTGTGTATGTACATGTATTCTCTACAGTGAAATGTTTAGGTATGTATATGTGCATGTGTGGGCGTTTATGTATATACATGTGTATGCGGGTGGAATGGGCCATTCTTTCGTCTGTTTCTCGCGCTACCTCGCTAACTCGGGAGACAGCGACAAGGTATGTGGAAGTCGAGAACATTATCTCCGAAAGCAAAAATGGCTATGTTTGAAGGAATAGTGGTCCCAACAATGTTGTATGGTTGCGAGGCGTGGGCTATGGATAGAGTTGTGCGCAGGAGGGTGGATGTGCTGGAAATGGGATGTTTGAGGACAATGTGTGGTGTGAGGTGGTTTGATCGAGTAAGTAATGTAAGGGTAAGAGAGATAAGTGGAAATAAAAAGAGCGTGGTTGAGAGAGCAGAAGAGGGTGTTTTGAAATGGTTTGGGCACATGGAGAGAATGAGTGAGGAAAGATTGACCAAGAGGATATATGTGTCGGAGGTGGAGGGAACGAGGAGAAGTGGGAGACCAAATTTTAGATGGAAAGATGGAGTGAAAATGATTTTGAGTGATGGGGGCCTGAACATGCAGGAGGGTGAAAGGCGTGCAAGGAATAGAGTGAATTGGATCGATGTGGTATACCGGGGTTGACGTGCTGTCAATGGATTGAATCAGGGCATGTGAAGCGTCTGGAGTAAACCATGGAAAGTTGTGTGGGGCCTGGATGTGGAAAGGGAGCTGTGGTTTCGGGCATTATTGCATGACAGCTAGAGACTGAGTGTGAACGAATGGGGCCTTTGTTGTCCTTTCTTAGCGCTACCTCGCACACATGTGGGGGGAGGGGATTGTTATTCCATGTGTGGCGAGGTGGCGATGGAAATGAACAAAGGCAGACAGTGTGAATTGTGTGCATGTGTATATATGTATGTGTCTGTGTGTGTATACATATGTGTACATTGAGATGTATGGGTATGTAAAGCAAAATAATATATATATATATATATATATATATATATATATATATATATATATATATATATATATGTATGTATATGTATGTTGTTTCATCAAAACTATTCTCACAAACATAAAGACAATAATCTTTTATTGGGATAAAGATTAATCATTTACGTAAAATGTCAACAGAGCAGAAAGTACATTGACTTAGATACTAAACCCTTCAGTTCATTCCGGTAAGAAATTTACTCTTTAAGTGTTAATTGCCCTTATATGATCAGCTTTTAGAATGAATGATATGTTATACATCATGGAACATTGACATACCATCATCGTGTAGCGATGTTTTCAAAGGACGATGTGCATTGTTATGCAGGAGTATAACGCATTATAAACCAATGATATTTGCACTATGAGAAGAGTCCCCTGTTTCCAATTGCTTTCTTATGACTATGAGCAGCAGCTGCATAATATTACAATGCCTGATGCTTAGCTCCATCCTCTTCGTCATTAAGCTGTAGGGTAAAAAACACATAGAATCATCTTATATGTCGTCAATGCAATGCTTGGATAAAAGTAATCCGCCATTTATTTCGTGCAGAGAGATGCTCTATTTCCATATTGTTAAATGAAGTCTTTATCTAACAGAATAACATTTTCATTTCTTTCACTTGAGAAACTAATAGAGTTTTTAGCTGTGTAATCAGATCCTCTCTTTTTTTTTAAGGCCATTTACTTGAAATTTAAAAAAAGGCTTCTTATGTGTGCAGAGAAATTCACACGTCGTTTCTGCGTGTGATATTTGACATTCTCCTTCACAGAAATATAATGTTTTGAAACCTTCATCAGTTTTCAATGAATTTGGCTCGTAGTCTATTCTGTTACCTCTCTAAGTTCGGGGAAAATGTAAATACATATGTAATGAGGATCGTCTCTGTCAGTACTTATAGAAGATATTAAGCAATTCATCGCAACGTATCATAGTACGAGTCGGGTATTCATGTTCTATTGACGAGCGAAATGCTTCAAATATATCATCAACTGTCAGAGAATTTCAGTGTATCACTTTCAAAGTCCATAAATTTTTCACGTACGGAATAGATTTATTGAGGTGTCATGTATATCCAACGATGATATATATATATATATATATATATATATATATATATATATATATATATATATATATATATATATATATATATATATATATATATATATATATATATATATATATATATATATATATGCTTGTGGCATGAGAAGAGTGGGAGGTGGATTGATTAGAAAGGGTAGTGAGTGGTGGGATGAAGAAGTAAGATTATTAGTGAAAGAAAAGAGAGAGGTATTTGGACAATTTTTGCAGGGAAAATATGCAATTGAGTGGGAGATGTATAAAAGAAAGAGACAGGAGGTCAAGAGAAAGGTGCAAGAGGTGAGAAAGAGGGCAAATGAGAGTTGGGGTGAGAGAGTATCATTAAATTTTAGGGAGAATAAAAAGATGTTTTGGAAGGAGGTAAATAAAGTGCGTAAGACAAGGGAGCAAATGGGAACTTCAGTGAAGGGCGCAAATGAGGAGGTGATAACAAGTAGTGGTGATGTGAGAAAGAGATGGAGTGAGTATTTTGAAGGTTTGTTGAATGTGTTTGATGATAAAGTGGCAGATACAGGGTGTTTTGGTCGAGGTGGTGTGCAAAGTGAGAGGGTTAGGGAAAATGATTTGGTAAACAGAGAAGAGGTAGTAAAAGCTTTGCGGAAAATGAAAGCCGGCAAGGCAGCAGGTTTGGATGGTATTGCAGTGGAATTTATTAAAAAGGGGTGACTGTATTATTGACTGGTTGGTAAGGTTATTTAATGTATGTATGACTTATGGTGAGGTGCCTGAGGATTAGGGGAATGCGTGCATAGTGCCATTGTACAAAGGCAAAGGGGATAAGAGTGAGTGCTCAAATTACAGAGGTATAAGTTTGTTGAGTATTCCTGGTAAATTATATGGGAGGGTATTGATTGAGAGGGTGAAGGCATGTACAGAGCATCAGATTGGGGAAGAGCAGTGTGGTTTCAGAAGTGGTATAGGATGTGTAGATCAGGTGTTTGCTTTGAAGAATGTATGTGAGAAATACTTAGAAAAGCAAATGGATTTGTATGTGGCATTTATGGATCTGGAGAAGGCATATGATAGAGTTGATAGAGATGCTCTGTGGAAGGTATTAAGAATATATGGTGTAGGAGGCAAGTTGTTAGAAGCAGTGAAAAGTTTTTATCGAGGATGTAAGGCATGTGTACGTGTAGGAAGTGTGGAAAGTGATTGGTTCTCAGTGAATGTAGGTTTGCGGCAGGGGTGTGTGATGTCTCCATGGTTGTTTAATTTGTTTATGGATGTGGTTGTTAGGGAGGTGAATGCAAGAGTTTTGGAAAGAGGGGCAAGTATGAAGTCTGTTGTGGATGAGAGAGTTTGGGAAGTGAGTCAGTTGTTGTTCGCTGATGATACATCGCTGGTGGCTGATTCATGTGAGAAACTGCAGAAGCTGGTGACTGAGTTTGGTAAAGTGTGTGAAAGAAGAAAGTTAAGAGTAAATGTGAATAAGAGCAAGGTTATTAGGTACAGTAGGGTTGAGGGTCACGTCAATTGGGAGGTAAGTTTGAATGGAAAAAACTGGAGGAAGTAAAGTGTTTTAGATATCTGGGAGTGGATCTATCAGCGGATGGAACCATGGAGGCGGAAGTGGATCATAGGGTGGGGGAGGGGGCGAAAATCCTAGGAGCCTTGAAGAATGTGTGGAAGCTGAGAACATTATCTCGGAAAGCAAAAATGTGTATGTTTGAAGGAATAGTGGTTCCAACAATGTTGTATGGTTGCGAAGCGTGGGCTATGGATAGAGTTGTGCGCAGGAGGATGGATGTGGTGGAAATGAGATGCTTGAGGACAATGTGTGCTGTGAGGTGGTTTGATCGAGTAAGTAACGTAAGGGTAAGAGAGATGTGTGGAAATAAAAAGAGCGTGGTTGAGAGAGCAGAAGAGGGTGTTTTGAAATGGTTTGGGCACATGGAGAGAATGAGTGAGGAAAGATTGACCAAGAGGATATATGTGTCGGAGGTGGAGGGAACGAGGAGAAGTGGGAGACCAAATTAGAGGTGGAAAGATGGAGTGAAAAAGATTTTGTGTGATCGGGGCCTGAACATGCAGGAGGGTGAAAGGAGGGCAAGGAATAGAGTGTATTGGATCGATGTGGTATACCGGGGTTGACGTGCTGTCAGTGGATTGAATCAGGGCATGTGAAGCGTCTGGGGTAAACCATGGAAAGCTGTGTAGGTATGTATATTTGCGTGTGCGGATTAAGAGTACTTCCCACGTATTCCCTGTGTGTCGTAGAAGGCGACTAAAAGGGGAGGGAGCGGGGGGCTGGAAATCCTCCCCTCTCGGTTTTTTTTTAATTTTCCAAAAGAAGGAACAGAGAATTGGGCCAGGTGAGGGTATTCCCTCAAAGGCCCAGTCCTCTGTTCTTAACGCTACCTCGCTAATGCGTGAAATGGCGAATAGTTTAAAAGAAAAAAAAAAAAAAGGATATATATATATATATATATATATATATATATATATATATATATATATATATATATATATATATATATATATATATATATATATATATATATATATTTATTTCTATTTATTTTCCTTTGTCGCTGTTTCCCGCGTTAGCGAGGTAGCGCAAGGAAACAGACGAAAGAATGGCCCAACCCGCCCACATACACATGTATATACATACACTTCCACACACGCAAATATACATACCTATACATCTCAATGTACATATATATATACACACACAGACATATACATATATACACAAGTACATAATTCATACTGTCTGCCTTTATTTGTTCCCATCGCCACCTCGCCACACCAGGAACAACAACCCCCTCCCCCCTCATGTGCGCGAGGTAGCACTAGGAAAAGACAACAAAGGCCCCATTCGTTCACACTTAGTCTCTAGCTGTCATGTAATAATGCACCGAAACCATAGCTCCCTTTCCATATCCAGTCCCCACACAACTTTCGATGGTTTACCCCAGACGCTTCACATGCCCTGGTTCAATCCCTTGACAGCACGTCGACCCCGGTATACCACATCGTTCCGATTCACTCTATTCCTTGCACGCCTTTCATCCTCCTGCATGTTCAGGTCCCGATCACTCAAAATCTTGGTCTCCCACTTCTCCTCGTTCCCTCCACCTCCGACACATATATCCTCTTGGTCAATCTTTCCTCACTCATTCTCTCCATGTGACCAAACATTTCAAAACACCCTCTTATGCTCTCTCAACCACGCTTTTTTTATTTCCACACATCTCTCTTACCCTTACATTACTTACTCGATAAAACCACCTCACACCACATATTGTCCTCAAACATCTCATTTGAAGCACATCCACCCTCCTGCGCACAACTCCATCCATAGCCCACGTCTCGCAACTCTACAACATTGTTGGAACCACTATTCCTTCAAACATACCCATTATTGCTTTCCGAGATAATGTTCTCGACTCCCAAACATTCTTCAAGGCTCCCAGAACTTTTGCCCCCTCCCTCACCCTATGATTCACTTCCGCTTCCATGGTTCCATCCGCTGCCAGATCCACTCCCAGATATCTAAAACACTTTACTTCCTCCAGTTTTTCTCCATTCAAACTTACCTCCCAATTGACTTGACCCTCAACCCTACTGTACCTAATAAACTTGCTCTTATTCACATTTACTTTTAACTTTCCTTTTTCACACACTTTACCTAACTCAGTCACCAGCTTCTGCAGTTTCTTACATGAATCAGCCACCAGCGCTGTATCATCAGCTCACTTCCCAAGTTCTCTCATCCACAACAGAATGTATACTTGCCCCTCTATCCAAAACTCTTGCATTCACCTCCCTAACATCCCCATCCATAAACAAATTAAACAACCATGGAGACATCACACACCCCTGCCTCAAACATCCATTCACTGACAACCAATCACTTTCTTCTCTTCCCAACGTACACATGCCTTACATCCTCGATAAAAACTTTTCACTGCTTCTAACAACTTGCCTCCCACACAATATATTCTTAAAACCTTCCCCAGAGCATATATATATATATATATATATATATATATATGTATATATATATATATATATATATATTTTTTTTTTTTTTTTTTTTTTTTGCTTCGTTGCTGTCTCCCGCGTTTGCGAGGTAGCGCAAGGAAACAGACGAAAGAAATGGCCCAACCCACCCCCATACACATGTATATACATACGTCCACACACGCAAAATATACATACCTACACAGATTTCCATGGTTTACCCCAGACGCTTCACATGCCCCGAGTCAATCCACTGACAGCACGTCAACCCCGGTATACCACATCGCTCCAATTCACTCTATTCCTTGCCCTCCTTTCACCCTCCTGCATGTTCAGGCCCCGATCACACAAAATCTTTTTCACTCCATCTTTCCACCTCCAATTTGGTCTCCCTCTTCTCCTCGTTCCCTCCACCTCCGACACATATATCCTCTTGGTCAATCTTTCCTCACTCATTCTCTCCATGTGCCCGAACCATTTCAAAACACCCTCTTCTGCTCTCTCAACCACGCTCTTTTTATTTCCACACATCTCTTTTACCCTTACGTTACTTGATCAAACCACCTCACACCACACATTGTCCTCAAACATCTCATTTCCAGCACATCCATCCTCCTGAGCACAACTCTATCCATAGCCCACGCCTCGCAACCATACAACATTGTTGGAACCACTATTCCTTCAAAGATACCCATTTTTGCTTTCCGAGATAATGTTCTCGACTTCCACTCATTCTTCAAGGCTCCCAGAATTTTCGGCCCCTCCCCTACCCTATGATCCACTTCCGCTTCCATGGTTCCATCCGCTGCCAGATCCACTCCCAGATATCTAAAACACTTCACTTCCTCCAGTTTTTCTCCATACAAACTCACCTCCCAATTGACTTGACCCTCAACCCTACTGTACCTAATAACCTTGCTCTTATTCACATTTACTCTTAACTTTCTTCTTTCACACACTTTACCAAAGTCAGTCACCAGCTTCTGCAGTTTCTCACATGAATCAGCCAACAGCGCTGTATCATCAGCGAATAACAACTGACTCACTTCCCAAGCTCTCTCATCCCCAACAGACTTCATACTTGCCCCTCTTTCCAAAACTCTTGCATTCACCTCCCTAACCACCCCATCCATAAACAAATTAAACAACCATGGAGACATCACACACCCCTGCCGCAAACCTACATTAACTGAGAACCAATCACTTTCCTCTCTTCCTACACTTACACATGCCTTACATCCTCGATAAAAACTTTTCACTGCTTCTAACAACTTGCCTCCCATACCATATATTCTTAATACCTTCCACAGAGCATC
>NC_092237.1:19028048-19043048 GCF_036320965.1 Panulirus ornatus
ATACTATAGCACATATCTTTCCCCATATGTCATATGTTTTCTACCTCTAGCTCCCTACATCTGGTACGATGATTTTCACTCAGCGTCACTGCCACCGAGCTAATTCCGACTGAAACATTTGATCTCTTATAAGTCTGCAGAAACACCCGTCCGAGCAATATTTTCTCCTTTAATTATACTACGCCTCTTTGTATCCATCAGACCTTTGATCTCCCCCGATATATCACTCACCTCCCTTTTATGTAGTCCTTAATTAATTTTCCCAAAATCTCTTTCCGGTAGTCCTCTTCGCTATAAACCTTATTAAGGTTTAGGGTAATGATGTGGAGAATTTTCATTGATATGGTTTAAACTTAGCATCCGGTATATTCATGAACGTTAAGTAATCTAGATTAGCGTTTGATGTTACGGGAATTATCTGATGATGAGTTACCATTGCAAGGTCATATCATACTTGTATATATATATATATATATATATATATATATATATATATATATATATATATATATATATATATATATATATATATATATATATATACGTTACTTACTCGATCAAACCACCTCACACCACACATTGTCCTCAAACATCTCATTTCCAGCACATCCATCCTCCTGCGCACAACTCTATCCATAGCCCACGCCTCGCAACCATACAACATTGTTGGAACCACTATTCCTTCAAACATACCCATTTTTGCTTCGAGTAAGTAACGTAAGTAACGTAAGGGTAAGAGGGATGTGTGGAAATAAAAAGAGCGTGGTTGAGAGAGCAGAAGAGGGTGTTTTGAAGTGGTTTGGGCACATGGAGAGAATGAGTGAGGAAAGATTGACCAAGAGGATATATGTGTCGGAGGTGGAGGGAACGAGGAGAAGAGGGAGACCAAATTGGAGGTGGAAAGATGGAGTGAAAAGGATTTTGTGTGATCGGGGCCTGAACATGCAGGAGGGTGAAAGGAGGGCAAGGAATAGAGTGAATTGGAGCGATGTGGTATACAGGGGTTGACGTGCTGTCAGTGGATTGAATCAAGGCATGTGAAGCGTCTGGGGTAAACCATGGAAAGCTGTGTAGGTATGTATATTGCGTGTGTGGACGTGTGTATGTACATGTGTATGGGGGGGGTTGGGCCATTTCTTTCGTCTGTTTCCTTGCGCTACCTCGCAAACGCGGGAGACAGCGACAAAGTATAAAAAAAAAAAAAAAAAAAAAAATATATATATATATATATATATGTACAATCATAATCATTCGTGTTTAACAATACCCTTAGCTGAAGTCTAAAGATACGTTAATTGAACAAAGAGAACACTCATAGAAATAAAAGAGAAAATACATATCCTTTTATTTTACTACAGTTAGTGAAGTTACCCCCAAAGAAAAGGAAATAGATCTTTCTCCTGAAATTGGAAGCCCAAACATTCCACGTGGACAAGTTTCACTTGCATCATCTACCCTCCTGTGCATCACTGATAGAGCAAAACAAAGTCGTCCCTGCGTGATATGAGCTCCCTCTCTCTCAGGCCAGGGAAACTAAAGCAATCCGCAGGAATGGAGAAAGTCTGAATGTCAGTTGCTCAAAGAAACACAGAGGAGAAGGAGGATTTGTATAATGTTTTGGAATCGATGGGCGAGGTTATCTCTCTGTAAAAGTCAGATGTAGGGAGAGAGAGAGAGAGAGCAAAAATATGGGAAGACTTTAAGATAATGTTGATTTAATGCTGCTAAGATGCCACACATCACAATACTTTTATGCAGAAATGATATCACAGCCGCATACGTCTAAGTCAAGGTGACGTCACTGCAGGCGGGAAAGCCATGATGGGAACCCATGCTCAGAACATGACGATTGACAAGCTTTTGTCGGTGTACTGAAGTCAGTGTTGAATTGTTAGAAAGATAAGAGATCGTGATGAGGGGTCGAGTCACATAAGATCGAATCCAGCTATTATTCGTCCCGTGAGGGCTGTTTGGTGAACTGGGGCTTGAACATACAGGAGGGTGAGAGGCGTGCAAGGAATAAAGTGAACTGGAACGATGTGGTATACCGGGGTCGACGTGCTGTCAGTGGACTGAATTAGGGCATGTGAAGCGTGTGGGGTAAACCATGGAATGGCCTGTAAGGCCTGGATGTAGATAGGAGCTGTAGTTTCGGTGCATTGAACATGGCAACTAGAGACTGAATGTGAACGAATGGGGCTTTTTTGTCTGTATTCCTGACTCTGCCTCGCTCATGCGGGAAACAGCTATTGAGTATAATAACAATAATGATAATAATTGTAATATATATATATATATATATATATATATATATATATGTTTATATATCATACAAACCTCTAAGAGCCAGGATAGAACCCGGGACTCCTGTGCCACAGGCGGGAAAGATTCCGCTAGGCTATGGGCCCGGCTAATAGAAATAATTATTCGAATACTATGGATTCGAATACCCTTCGTCTCACGTTGGTCACTAACGGGGTCTACACCGATTATTTCCCAACAGGCGCACATAGGAAGCAGATGGCATTTTAGAGAACCCAACTATACAACGCTGAAGTATATGAATACGAATAAAGTGCATGTAAACGCGCACCTTCATAGAACATACAAACCTCCAACAGCCAGGGTCGAACCCGGGACCCCTGTGCCACAGGCGGTAATGCTACCGCTAGGATATGGGCCCGGCTAACAGGAAATAACTATTCGAATACAATGTATTCGAATACCTATAGCCTAGCGGTACACCTTCAATTTGGTCTCCCACTTCTCCTCGTTCCCTCCACCTCTGACACATATATCCTCTTTGTCAATCTTTCCTCGCTCTTTCTCTCTATGCGACCAAACCATTTCAAAACACCCTCTTCTGCTCTCTCAACCACACTCTTTATTACCACATATCTCTCTTACACTTTCATTACTTACTTGATCAAACCACCTTTCACCACATATTGTTCTCAAACATTTATAGAACATCTACCCTCCTCAACACAACTCTATCAATAGCCCACGCCTCGCAACCATATAACATTGTTGGAATCAATATTCCTTCAAACATACCCATTTTTGCTTTCCAAGATAACGTTCTAGACTTCCACACATTTTTCAGCCCTCCCCCAAAATATGATTCACTTCTGCTTCCATGATTTCATCCGCTGCCAAATCCACTCCCAGATATCTAATGCACTTCACTTCCTCCAGTTCTTCTCCATTCAAACTTACCTCCCAATTGACTTGTCCCTCTACCGTACTGTACCTAATAACCTTGCTCTTATTCACATTTACACTCAGTTTTCTTCTTTCAAACACTTTACCAAACTCAGTCATCAGCTTCTGCAGTTTCTCACCCGAGTAAGCCACCAGCGGTGTATCATCAGCGAACAACAACTGACTCACTTTCCAAGCTCTCTCATCCACAACAGACTGCATACTTCCTCTTCCTTCCAAAACTCTTGCATTCACCTCCCTAAGAACCCCATCCATAAACAAATTAAACAACCATGGAGATATCACGCAACCCTGCCGTAAACCAACATTCACTAGGAACCAATCACTTTCCTCTCTTCCTACACGTACACATGCTTTACATCCTTGATAAAAACTTTTCACTGCTTCTAACAACTTACCTCCCACACCATATATTCTTAATACCTTCCACAGAGCATCTCTATCAACTCTATCATATGCCTTCCCTAGACCAATAAATACTACATGCAACTCCATTTGCTTTTCTAAGTATTTCTCACATACATTTTTCAAAGCAAACACCTGATCCACACATCCATTACCACTTCTGAAACCACACTGCTCTTCCCCAATGTGATTCTCTGTACATGCCTTCACCCTTTCAGTCAATACCCTCCCATACAATTTCCCAGGAATACTCAACAAACGTATACCTCTGTAATTTGAGCACTTACTCTTATCCCCTTTGCCTTTGTACAATGGCACTATGCAAGCATTCCGCCAATCCTCAGGCACCTCACCATGAGTCATACTTACATTAAATAACCTTACCAACAAGTCAACAATAGAGTCACCCCCTTTTTCAATAAATTCCACTGCAATAACATCGAAACTCGCTGTCTTGCCGGCTTTCATCTATTGCAAAGCTTTTACTACGTCTTCTATGTTTACCGAATCATTTTCCCTAACCCTCTCACTTTGCACACCACCTCGACCAAAACACCCTATATCTGCCACTCTATCAACAAACACATTACACAAACCTTCAAAATACTCACTCCATCTCCTTCTCAAATCACCACTACTTTTTATCACCTCCCCATTAGCCCCCTTCACTGAAGTTCCCATTTGCTCCCTTGTCTTACGCTCTTTATTTACATCCTTCCAAAACATATTCCTATTCTCCCTAAAATTTAATTATACTCTCTCACCCCAACTCTCATTTGCACTCTTTTTCACCTCTTGCACCTTTCTCTTGACCTCCTGTCTCTTTCTTTTATACATCTCCAACTCATTTGCATTTTTCCCTGCAAAAATCGTCCAAATTTCCAAATGCCTCTCTCTTCTCTTTCACTAATAACCTTACTTCATCCCAGCACTCGCTACCCTTTCTAATCAACCCACCTCCCACGCTTCTTCTGCCACAAGTATCTTTTGCGCAAGCCATCACTGCTTCCCTAAATACATCCCATTCCTCCCCCACTCCGCTTACCTCCTTTGTTCTCACCTTTCTCCACTCTGTACTCAGTCTGTCCTGGTACTTCCTCATACATGTCTCCTTCCCAGGCTCACTTACTCTTACCACTCTCCTGACCTCAACATTCTCTCTTCTTTTCTGATAACCCCTACAAATCTTCACCTTTTCCTCCACAAGATAATGATCAGACATCCTTCCAGTTGCACCTCTCAGCACATTAACATCCAAAAGTCTCTCTGTCGCTCGCCTATCAGTTAACACGTGATCCAATAACGCTCTTTGGCCATCTCTCCTACTTACATACGTATACTTACATATATCTCGCTTTTTAAAGCAGGTATTCCCAAGCACCAGTCTTTTCTCAGCACACAAATCCACAAGCTCTTCAACATTTCCATTTACAACACTGAACACCCAATGTATACCAATTATTCCCTCAAATCCTACATTACACACCTTTGCATTCAAATCACCCATCACTATAACACGGTCTTGTGCATCAAAACCACTAACACACTCATTCAGCTGCTCCCAAAACACTTGCCTCTCATGATCTTTCTTCTCATGCCCAGTTGCATATACACCAATAATCACCCATCTCTCTCCATCAACTTTCAGTTTTACCCATATCACTCGAGAATTTACTTTCTTACACTCTATGACATACTCCCACAACTACTGTTTCAAGAGTAGTGCTACTCCTTCCCTTGCGCTGTTGTCCTCTCACTAACCCCTGACTTTACTCCCAGGACATTCCCAAACCACTCTTCCCCTTTACCCTTGAGCTCCGTTTCACTCAGAGCCAAAACATGCTACCTATCTCTCCTTTTTTCTCATCTTGGTTACATCCACTCACATTTAGACACCCCAATCTGAGCCTTCGAGGAGGATGAGCACTCCCCGCGAGACTCTTTCTTCTGTTTCCCTTTTTAGAAAGTCAAAATACAAGGAATGGAGGGTTTCTGGCCCCCCGCTTCCGTCCCCTTTAGTCGCCTTCTACGACACGTGAGGAATGCGTGGGAAGTATTCTTTTTTTTTTTTTTTTTCCAAAAGAAGGAACAGAGAAGAGGGCCAGGTGAGGATATTCCCTCAAAGGCCCAGTCCTCTGTTCTTAACGCTACCTCGCTATCGCGGGAAACGGCGAATAGTATGAAAAAAAAAAAAAAATATATATATATATATATATATATATATATATATATATATATATATATATATATATATATATATATATATATATATATTTCATTTATTTTGCTTTGTCGCTGTCTCCCGCGTTAGCGAGGTAGCGTAACGAAACAGACGAAAGAATGGCCCAACCTACCCACATACACATGTATATACGTACACGTCCACACACGCAAATATACATACCTATACATCTCAACGTATACATATATATACACACACAGGCATATACATATATACACATGTACATAATTCATACTGTCTGCCTTTATTCATTCCCATCGCCATCTCGCCACACATGAAAAAACAACTCTCTCCCCCCTCATATGTGCGAGGTAGTGCCAGGAAATGACAACAAAGTCCACATTGGTTTCACACTCAGTCTCTAGCTGTCATATGATAATGCACCGAAACCACAGCTCCCTTTCCACATCCAGGCCCCACACAACTTTCCATGGTTTACCCCAGACGCTTCACATGCCCTGGTTCAATCCATTGACAGTACCTCGACCCCGGTATACCACATCCTTCCAATTTACTCTATTCCTTGCACGCCTTTCACCCTCCTGCATATTCAGGCCTCGATCACTCAAAATCTTTTTCACTCCATCTTTCCACCTCCAATTTGGTCTCCCACTTCTCGTTCCCTCCACCTCTGACACATATATCCTCTTGGTCAATCTTTCCCCACTTATTCTCTCCATGTGACCAAACCATTTCAAAACACCCTCTTCTGCTCTCTCAACCACATTCTTTTTATTACTACACATCTCTCATACCCTATTATTACTTACTCGATCAAAGCATCTTACACCATATATTGTCCTCAAAAATCTCATTTCCAGCACATCCACCCTCCTACGCACAACTCTATCCATAGCCCACGCCTCGCAACCATACAACGTTGTTTGAACCACTATTCCTCCAAACTTACCCATTTTTGCTTTCCGAGATATTGTTCTCGACTTCCACACATTCTTCAAGGCTTCTCGAATTTTCGCCCCCTCCCCACCCTATGATTCACTTCCGCTGCCAAATCCACTCCCAGATATCTAAACGACTTCCCTTACTCCAGTTTTTCTCCATTCAAACTTACCTCCCAATTGACTATATATATATATATATATATATATATATATATATATATATATATATATATATATATATATATATATATATATATATATATATATATATATATATATATATATAGCGTCAACACCTCGGGTATGTTCGGCCCTAATAGGGAAATGATTATTCGAGTACCTGAAATCAATACCCTTCGTCTTACATCCCTATTAGAGGCGAGAATTCCTGAGTGTTTAGCGCACCCAGCAATCACGCAAATGGTGCGGGGTTCGAATCCGTACTGTTGGACGACATTATGTGTTTAAGAAAAGTGCGTTTTCATTTGCACTATACATATATATATATATATATATATATATATATATATATATATATATATATATATATATATATAGAGAGAGAGAGAGAGAGAGAGAGAGAGAGAGAGAGAGAGAGAGAGAAACAAGTCCGAGATGTTCATGGTACCTATTTACATTTGCTCGTATTATCTCGTCTACCATAAAAAGGGAGAATCTAATATAACGCCAGAGTTTCTATTGATGAAATCATGTAAATCATCCGAAGGTGAATTCGTAGGAGTAAGAAACGTCTTGATCCACCGAATATAAACTCTTTGTCAGGACCTATCATACGAGGCTACGACCAGTGATCATTGCATGACTATATTAACATAATATTTTGATACATTCGAAAGTTGATTATGGCTGCTGTAAACTTTATTAATAATAAGAATATTTGCCGTATCTTAAAGTTGTCTCGGACAAACAATCATAGTAACTTGGACTATGCTCTAACATTTCACGAAGTCTTTCTTGTGTTGTTTGTGTTCGGCTGAATTATAGTACACCACTCGAGCCTCCTTAGTCTGTTCCGGACGAGGGAGCTTCTGAGACCAAATGTCTTTGTGATGCAGGAGTTAGGCTCCCATCATAGAGGACTGCAGTAGAAAAAGATAATAATAAAACTCCGTTGCACGAACCATTTTGTTCACAAATGAATTCAGGGGGAAGGATTTACCATAGTAATGGTGGTCTATTCAAATGCGCTTAGATTTTCCCACTATGGCAAAATGTAGAGTAAGGGGTGACCTGATCACAAGAGTTAGGTTTTTGAAGCAGATTTGATGATGTACACAGTGAACGATTCAAAAGAGGTAGGGACAGAAAAATCAGAGGACAAAACATGAACTGATGCAAGAGAACCATTGAAAGAGATGGTAAGAAGTACTACTAAACTATAATAGTGATGGATGAATGGACTACAATGAACGAGGATGTGATAAATTCGGACACCACAGAGGCTTAGAAGGTCGTATCATAGAAGTAAATGTTCAATGATTCAGGTCTCACGTGTGTAAGAATTACACATAAGCAATTACGGGCTCAGGCTACAATGATCATAAATGTGATAGCTCAGAATGCTCGTCACAAGGAGTGAGAACATATGAGATGCACAGCAGCGAAGAAAATACTTTACTGATAACAAAAACGCTTTGCACTATCTTAACATCAGAGTAACAAAAGAAAAAGAAACTGCTAAATGTAAATTGCTCTCTGCCGAAAATGATAAGGAAGAAGCTTTAAAAAGTCGTTTGTCCGAGAGCGACGTAAGAGAAAACTAAAAACCTTAATGTACCGCTAAACAAGCCCTGTGTAAAACCTTCCAGATCCTTTGTAGAATCTGTTCCAGCCACGGGGCTCGAGAAGAGGTCAAAGCAGATAAGATTGGCGGGGGAAAGTTTTTACTCACTCTGTCCCACTTGCAACAGAATACATTACCATCGTGGAACAGTTGTTTAGCATGGTCTTGAGACTTGTTCCTTACCCACTCACTACACTTAAGAGATCTCCAGTAAAGACTGAGAGGTTTGCTATAATGTTTTCCACGAATGAACCACGGATGTAGTCAAGAGAACTTGGATTGCATCACACACACACGAATGTTTAGTGTTCATAAGAAACCTTTCAAAGACATTTTGAGATCTAGATGAAATCGTTTTTCTTCTCAACAAATTAATTACGTCTGTGTTTCATTTGTTACACAAACATACTTGCCTTTGTCACTGTCAGAGTTGGACTTGGTAAAAAACGTCTCTAACTGATAATGGACCGAGTCTTCACTAGTGGCCAATATGATACTGCAAGGTACTTAGGAGGAAACCTTAGAAGTTTTTAAAGCACTTTCCATAGTGACGTTGTGTCCAGCTGCAATCAGCTGAAGGTAGCAAAATATTTCCTTTAAAATCTTATCTCCTTTGCTTAAAAAGGAAGGAAGGTTTCACCTCTGAAGAGTTAAACGAATCCGTCAAAATCAAGCAACAGCTTTTCATTATATTGAGAAATTTCCAGAGCGTAAATCCTTAAGATATTCACAAGTCTCATGTTCTTACAAGTTATGATGTACGATAGCTTTATCCGCCTGTAGATTACAGGGTAACTGTTACAACTGTTTCCAACTGTTCGGTATGTGAGGCAACGCCAGAGTAACTACCACCAACTGGACGTCTCCTGCAGGTAAAGTAGTGCCACAGGAACTCTTGGATTGCCTGATATAAGTATTTAAAGAGATTGTCAAATAAACTTATGAACTTAGCCCAGTATTCTAATAGATATTTTGTTGTACTACAGATACCTAAATGGCGAAGAAACCTAGCATGATCTTAGACTTAACTTAAACACCTTCAAAAGGTTTTGAGGATTTTTCGATGAGTTGCTAAAACTAGACTTTGATGGCCTCAATGAACCTGGCAGCCGATGGGCCTAAACCCCAAGTAAGCAACCAGCCTTCACGACCCATTACTCTCACTGGTACTACCGTATGTCATACCCGTCAGAAGAATGCCATTCCTTAAAAGGATTCTCACTCGTAATGTCTCAAAGGCGAGTCAGACATCCATGTCATTCCGGCATCTCCCTCCTCACTACCTTGAAAACGAGTTCAGTATACTGTGTTCCTGACTTATACAATCACGTTGCGTGGATTGTAATCATAATGTTCTGTGAGCAAGAAGTGGGAATTCCTACCAATCATGACTGTTTTGATATTCATTAAAATGATTTATGAGTTAGTGTCTATTCACAGATAAGATAAATGAACTTATCACAAACCACGGGATACATAATAGAGGACGAAAGCCATTCCAGATTCCTAAGTTTTGCGTAAAGTTTATTCTCCAAGTATTACTATGATATGCACTGTGTATACTGAACTGTGTTCTCATCTTTACCCTAAAACTGGGATTCTTTAATGAAATGCCTGAAATGCGACCTCGACAAAATGAATAATAATGTCCTTCAAATAATGGAATTATGTTTGGTAATGTTTTATTTATGTTTGATAATGTTTTTATTATATTTCTTTCTTGTATCTCCCCTGATGATGTGATTATCCCACGAAAGTGCACTTGGGAACTTATCGTGTTTCATTTTCCTCGTGGACTCATAGGAATATATATATGCAGCCGCGAACAAAAATCCTGAGACACAACTGAAGACCGGGTAGGAGTGTGGTCAAATTGGCACCGATCACTCTATCGCAACTTATCGAGACCAAGGTCTCTAAATAAGGTTCGTTCAGGAATCTAGCAGGAAACTTGGCTTCGACGGATACACACGAGCAATTGCTACACCACATATACGCTGAACCTCATCGTCTCTGCTCACACTTAGCAAACGTAGAACAGTACAGTCGAAGAAAAGAAATGACCCGGAGTGTAGATGCATACATACATGAACACTTAAGTGCTGGATGAAGTCTACGCTTTCATCATTTTCTTTTCCTGTCTTTGCAAAGATTGTTTAGTCAAATCTAGATGCTTAGTAACACGAATATTTAACGAGAAGGATATTGTAGCATAGAATGCATACCCATATCTTTTGATCATTATGAGAGGCTTGAACCAAGGTATATAGCTAGCTTATATAGAATTTATATCAGATTTTTTTAATATGAAAAAGAACTATTGTACCCATTTCACTATGTATCACCCAGTAAATTAGTTGTCTTACATTTTTGAGTTCATTGTTCTTTTAGATTCAAATATTACCAATTCCTAGTTTCTAATTATTCAATTTTGTTAGTCCTTCGCTTTGCAGAGTTTGCAAGCTTGAACTTCCCTCACAGCTAGTTATTTATTCATGTTGGAATGCATTCAACCCTTTTTCAATTTTACTTTATTTCATAATTTTCAACATTCACCTTTTGTACTGGGAAGGTGAGATCATGTGTCAATTCACATGTGGCAGAAAAACATAATTGTTTTTTAGATGACTGTGAAAGTGTAATTTTCAAGTATATTTTGTATATATTTCTTTCATATGAGTTGTTCTTTTTCTATATTTTCATCCAGCGTTTATGAAATATTGATCTGGTTCTGAGTGTTGTCTGCCTCAGGGATATACAATTTACTGAAAACCTAGAAAAATATAGTTTGAGCCTTTGTGCTGTCATGGTGAAAGAGCTTGGCTGCAGAGATATCATTTTCTCAAACTTTCAAGAACGGCAAAGCTTACCAGACGGACTTAACTGTGTGTCCTAAATCTGATTTGTCGAGCACCACCAAGATTAACATCATCATGGACATGTAAACATACAAATACTTACATACCAAGACATGCACACCCACCTACATAAGTATGTACAGACTCACAAAAACATATGCAGACATACATAGAAACACATACGAAACGCAGCCATATCTAATTAGTGCCCTACGAATGTGGAACTATCCTCAATAGGTAATCACAAATGAACAAATACATACATATGCATTTAAAAGCTGAAGATAAGCAAAAGCACACAAACACAGAGACCCACATACACAAGAACAAACACTCACATGCATACGTGCATACTTCCACACACACACACACACACACACACACACACACACACACACAACACACACACACACACACACACACACACACACACACACACACACACACACTCACACACATGCACACAAATCTGTCACTCGCCAGCCTCCCAGTCAATCGTTCTCATCCTCGTCCTTTCTTTTTTCTACAACTTCCTCCTGTGTGTTCCCTCATCTTTCAAGCGAGCTCTTGATGCCCTTAATCCATCTCATTTTAGGAGCTCCTGCTGGAAATCTTCCTCCTGGAGCCCAGTTAAAATATTTCTTAGCACACCTAATGGCTTCCGTTCTTTCTACATGGCCATACCACATTATGTTTTTTTTTTTTTTTCAGCTATTAGAAATACAGATGTAGCACTCAGTCTTCTTTCGTCAGGGTGTTCCTCATTGTCTCCATTGTCGAGACTTATCTGAAGCACGGTATATAGCTAGCTATCAGTTTTCAAATGCATGATCTCTGTGTGGAGAAATGGCACAAAACTTTGATTCTTTGGAGAAATAAAGACACATTGGAAAAGAGATATATCTACCCCCGTATAAGGGATATATATATATATATATATATATATATATATATATATATATATATATATATATATATATATATATATATATACATATATATATATATATATATATATATATATATATATATATATATACATATATGTGTATATATATATATATGTGTATATATATATATATATATATATATATATATATATATATATATTATATATATATATATATATATATATATATATATATATATATATATATATATATATATATATATATATATATATATATATATATATATATATATATATATATTTTTTCCCTGGGGATAGGGGAGAAAGAATACTTCCCACGTATTCCCTGCGTGTCGTAGAAGGCGACTAAAAGGGGAGGGAGCGGGGGGCTGGAAATCCTCCCCTCTCGTTTTTTTTTTTAATTTTCCAAAAGAGGGAACAGAGAATTGCGCCAGGTGAGGGTATTCCCTCAAAGGCCCAGTCCTCTGTTCTTAACGCTACCTCGCTAATGCGGGAAATGGCGAATAGTTTGAAAGAAAGAAAATATATATATATATATATATATATATATATATATATATATATATATATATATATATATATATATATATATATATATATATATATATATATATATATATATATATATGCACATATATATATATATATATATATATATATATATATATATATATATATATATATATATATATATATATATATATATATATATATATATATGTTGGAAAGGATCACAATTTTGCGCGTGATCACGATATTCCTATGAGTCCACGGGGAAAATGAAACACGATGAGTTCCCAAGTGCCCTTTCGTGTAATAATCACATCATCAGGGGAGACACAAGAGAGAAATATAAGTCAGTTGATATACATCGAAGAGACAAAGCTACGACGCCATTTGGTAAACATGTGATTGTCCAAAACATACTACGAGCGTTCATAAATTTATCATTTTACAAATTTTATCAACAATAAAGTTATCTAATTTATACGGACAGAAAACCCACCAATTTATGTTCATATATCCATTATTACTCATCTCAACATGACAGAGTTAAATTATCATCATTTCAATCTGTGTTCCTCATGGCATTACGTATTTGTAGTCGAGTTTATTGATGATGAGTTTGAGAAGATGTATTCTATTGGATCTAAGTTGAAGTACCCTAGATCTTTCATTGATGAATCCCTTAAGTTAGCAAAGAAATCATTTTATAGAGGTGAGCCTAAACCTCCCACTGACAACAAGAATCTTTTAGTTCTCCCTTTTGATATTAATTTCACTTTACTTCCCATGTTGCTTAAATCCTTTAATGTAAATGTTGCCTTTAGCAACAATAATACTACAAAGAATATCTTAATCAGGAATTCACCAGAAAACTCTCTTGGATGCATCTATAAAATGCCTTGTGGAAACTGTGATAAATTTTATGCTGGTCAGACTGGTAAGGATCTTTCTGTTAGACTTAAGCAACATAGATATAGTACAAGAACGGAACAAGAATCAAATCACGTTAAAAACTATGATCATTGTATTGACTGGAGTAATGCCATTTCAGTTATTAACTCTAACTCTATTACCAAGATAAATATCACTCAATCTTCTATTATTAAATACACAAAGAATTATAATCTTAATATTAGTGATGGTCTATACAAATTAGATGACTTTATTGTTGATAAAACTTGTAAAATGATAAATTTATGAACGCTCGTTGTATGTTTTGGACAATCACATGTTTACCATGTATATCAACTGACTTATATTTCTCTCTTGTGTCTCCCTGATGATGTGATTATTACACGAAAACGCACTTGAGAACTTATCGTGTTTCATTTTCCCCGTGGACTCATAGGAATATATGAAAGAGTTGATAGAGATGCTCTGTGGAAGGTAGTAAGAATATATGGTGTGGGAGGCAAGTTGTTAAAGCAGTGAAAAGTTTTTATCGAGGATGTAAGGCATGTGTACGTGCAGGGAGAGAGGAAAGCGATTGGTTCTCAGTGAATGTAGATTTGCGACAGGGGTGTGTAATGTCTCCATGGCTGTTTAATTTCTTTATGGATGGGGTTATTAGAGAGGTGAATTCAAGAGTTTTGGAAAGAGGGGCAAGTATGCAGTCTGTTGTGAATGAGAGAGCTTGGGAAGTGAGTCAGTTGTTGTTCGCTGATGATACAGCGCTGGTGGCTGATTCATGTGAGAAACTGTAGAAGCTGGTGATTGAGTTTGGTAAAGTGTGTGTGAAAGAAGAAAGCTAAGAGTAAAAGTGAATAAGAGCAAGGTTATTAGGTACATTAGGCTTGAGGGACAATTAAAATTGGAGGTAAGTTTGAATGGAGAAAAACTAGAGGAAGCAAAGTGTTTTAGATATCTGGGAATGGATTTGGCAGCGGATGGAACCATGGAAGCTTAAATGAATCATAGGGTGGGGGAGGGGCGAAAGTTCTGGGAGCGTTGAAGAATGTGCGGAAGTCGAGAACATTATCTCGGAAAGCAAAAATGGGTATGTTTGAAGGAATAATGGTTCCAACAATGTAATATGGTTGCGAGGCGTGGGCTATGGATAGAATTGTGCGCAGGAGGGTGGATGTGCTGGAAATGAGATGTTTGAGACAATATGTTGTGTGAGGTGG
>NC_092237.1:19048048-19053048 GCF_036320965.1 Panulirus ornatus
CAGACTTCATACTTGCCCCTCTTTCCAAAACTCTTGCATTTACCTCCCTAACAACCCCATCCATAAACAAATTAACAACCATGGAGACATCACACACCCCTGCCGCAAACCTACATTCACTGAGAACCAATCACTTTCCTCTCTTCCTACACGTACACATGCCTTACATCCTCGATAAAAACTTTTCACTGCTTCTAACAGGTTGCCTCCCACAAGATATATTCTTAATACCTTCCACAGAGCATCTCGATCAACTCTATCATATGCCTTCTCCAGATCCATAAATGCTACATACAAATCCATTTGCTTTTCTAAGTATTTCTCACATACATTCTTCAAAGCAAACACCTGGTCCACACATCCTCTGCCACTTCTGAAACCACACTGCTCTTCCCCAATCTGATGCTCTGTACATGCCTTCACCCTCTCAATCAATACCCTCCCATATAATTTACCAGGGATACTCAACAAACTTATACCTCTGTAATTTGAGCACTCACTCTTATCCCATTTGCCTTTGTACAATGCCATTATACACGCATTCCGCCAATCCTCAGGCACCTCACCATGAGTCATACATACATTAAATAACCTTACCAACCAGTCAATAATACAGTCACCCCCTTTTTTGATAAATTCCACTGCAATACCATCCAAACCTGCTGCCTTGCCGGCTTTCATCTTCCGCAAAGCTTTTACTACCTCTTCTCTGTTTACCAAATCATTTTCCCTAACCCTCTCACTTTGCACACCACCTCGACCAAAACACCCTATATCTGCCACTCTATCATCAAACACATTCAACAAGCCTTCAAAATACTCACTCCATCTCCTTATCACATCACCATTACTTGTTATCACCTCCCCATTTGCGTAAGTAATGTAAGGGTAAGAGAGATGTGTGGAAATAAAAAGTGCGTGGTTGAGAGAGCAGAAGAGGGTGTTTTGAAATGGTTTGGGCACATGGAGAGAATGAGTGAGGAAAGATTGACCAAGAGGATATATGTGTCGGAGGTGGAGGGAACGAGGAGAAGTGGGAGACCAAATTGGAGGTGGAAAGATGGAGTGAAAAAGATTTTGTGTGATCGGGGCCTGAACATGCAGGAGGGTGAAAGGAGGGCAAGGAATAGAGTGAATTGGATCGATGTGTTATACCGTTGTTGACGTGCTGTCAGTGGATTGAATCAGGGCATGTGAAGCGTCTGGGGTAAACCATGGAAAGCTGTGTAGGTATGTATATTTGCGTGTGTGGACGTATGTATATACATGTGTATGGGGGTGGGTTGGGCCATTTCTTTCGTCTGTTTCCTAGCGCTACCTCGCAAACGCGGGAGACAACGACAAAGCAAAAAAAAAAAAAAAAAAAAAAAAATATATATATATCTTATCCCTGGGGATAGGGGAGAAAGGATACTTTCCACGTATTCCCTGCGTGTCGTAGAAGGCGACTAAAAGGGGAGGGAGCGAGGAGCCGGAAATCCTCCCCTCAGGTTTTTTTTTTTTTTTTCCAAAAGAAGGAACAGAGAAAGGGGCCAGGTGAGGATATTCCCTCAAAGGCCCAGTCCTCTGTTCTTAACGCTACCTCGCTAACACGGGAAATGGCGAATAGTTTAAAAAAAAAGAAATATATATATATATATATATATATATATATATATATATATATATATATATATATATATATATATATATATATATATATATATTCATTCTTCCTGGTTATCATGAGCGGACAAGAGGCTCAGTTATTGTAAAATGGTGGCAGCGGAACCAACACACACACACGCCAGCGACGACTATAGAGGTGTGGTGGGCTGCTCTGGTGCTACATCGAGATCCAAGTGGAAGACTCCCTGTCTGGGTCGACTGGTGGCGCCACTGCCTGATTGCGACCTGGCTGCTGTTACTCTCGCATCATCATTTGTGGCGGACGGTCAACATGAGTTCCAGGGACAATATTTTTGAGGAAGAAGTGCCTGGGGATGTCCGGAGCAGTGGTGGTGCACCAGGACCTGGCACCACATCATGTTACCACGTGACACGTACATCGTCTACAGTGGCACGTTCATCCTCTACAGTGGCACGTGCATCCTCTACAGTGACACGTGCATTCTCTACAGCTGCATCTACACTCCTACCAAGACATACACATCATCTACAGAAAGTGAACTGACGTGAGTCAGAGGATCATCTCGTCCCCATCACATCATTCAGAGCGATACCAGTTTGCATCAGCCTTCACTCCTGCCTGCAGTAGCATGCTTTCTGACATGTTTCATGAGCTCCTCTTCGCCAACGGAACTACCTTGGCCCACCAGTGATGCTACTACGTTTGTGAATCAAGAACCATTGCAACACAAACCTCGCCAGGTGGTAGAGTGTCCCGCAGTGTATCGAGACAGACTTCCCCAGAACTTTTTTTAAAGGGGAAGTAAATGTTTATAGTTGTGTTACTGGAGTGATAGTTTTCATACATGGTGCTTTGACAAGAAAATAGTGAAATTGGAAAAAATGTAGCTTAGACATTGAAGCTTATTGATACAGTGGTTAAATTGATGAGAACTACTATTGACGTTTGTGTAAATAAATTAAACATTTCCTTTCCATAGCCAGAGGTTGAACCATTATGTGACATTCATTTTTTCATTTCATTTCAAGCTAGAAGTTTCAGTTTTCTAAATTGTTTCTTACATTTTTCACATGTATATATATGTATGTGTGTGTGTGTGTGTATATGTGCGTGTGTGTGTGTATGTGTGTGTATGTGTATATATATATATGTATATTATCCCTGGGGATAGGGGTGAAAGAATACTTCCCACGCATTCCTCGCGTGTCGTAGAAAGCGACTAGAGGGGACGGGAGCGGGGGGCCAGAAATCCTCCCCTCCTTGTATTTTTTAACTTTCTAAAATGGGAAACAGAAGAAGGAGTCACGCGGGGAGTGCTCATCCTCCTCGAAGGCTCAGATTGGGGTGCCTAAATGTGTGTGGATGTAACCAAGATGTGAAAAAAGGAGAGATAGGTAGTATGTTTGAGGAAAGGAACCTGGATGTTTTGGCTCTGAGTGAAACGAAGCTCAAGGGTAAAGGGGAAGAGTGGTTTGGGAATGTCTTGGGAGTAAAGTCAGGGGTTAGTGAGAGGACAAGAGCAAGGGAAGGAGTAGCAGTACTCCTGAAACAGGAGTTGTGGAAGTATGTGATAGAATGTAAGAAAGTAAATTCTCGATTAATATGGGTAAAACTGAAAGTTGATGGAGAGAGATGGGTGATTATTGGTGCATATGCACCTGGGCATGAGAAGAAAGATCATGAGAGGCAAGTGTTTTGGGAGCAGCTGAATGAGTGTGTTAGTGGTTTTGATGCACGAGACCGGGTTATAGTGTTGGGTGATTTGAATGCAAAGGTGAGTAATGTGGCAGTTGAGGGAATAATTGGTATACATGGGGTGTTCAGTGTTGTAAATGGAAATGGTGAAGAGCTTGTAGATTTATGTGCTGAAAAAGGACTGATGATTGGGAATACCTGGTTTAAAAAGCGAGATATACATAAGTATACTTATGTAAGTAGGAGAGATGGCCAGAGAGCGTTATTGGATTACGTGTTAATTGACAGGCGCGCGAAAGAGAGACTTTTGGATGTTAATGTGCTGAGAGGTGCAACTGGAGGGATTTCTGATCATTATCTTGTGGAGGCTAAGGTGAAGATTTGTATGGGTTTTCAGAAAAGAAGAGTGAATGTTGGGGTGAAGAGGGTGGTGAGAGTAAGTGAGCTTGGGAAGGAGACTTGTGTGAGGAAGTACCAGGAGAGACTGAGTACAGAATGGAAAAAGGTGAGAACAATGGAAGTAAGGGAGTGGGGGAGGAATGGGATGTATTTAGGGAATCAGTGATGGATTGCGCAAAAGATGCTTGTGGCATGAGAAGAGTGGGAGGTGGGTTGATTAGAAAGGGTAGTGAGTGGTGGGATGAAGAAGTAAGAGTATTAGTGAAAGAGAAGAGAGAGGCATTTGGACGATTTTTGCAGGGAAAAAATGAAATTGAGTGGGAGACGTATAAAAGAAAGAGACAGGAGGTCAAGAGAAAGGTGCAAGAGGTGAAAAAAAGGGCAAATGAGAGTTGGGGTGAGAGAGTATCATTAAATTTTAGGGAGAATAAAAAGATGTTCTGGAAGGAGGTAAATAAAGTGCGTAAGACAAGGGAGCAAATGGGAACTTCAGTGAAGGGCGCAAATGGGGAGGTGATAACAAGTAGTGGTGATGTGAGAAGGAGATGGAGTGAGTATTTTGAAGGTTTGTTGAATGTGTTTGATGATAGAGTGGCAGATATAGGGTGTTTTGGTCGAGGTGGTGTGCAAAGTGAGAGGGTTAGGGAAAATGAGTTGGTAAACAGAGAAGAGGTAGTAAAAGCTTTGCGGAAGATGAAAGCCGGCAAGGCAGCAGGTTTGGATGGTATTGCAGTGGAATTTATTAAAAAAGGGGGTGACTGTATTGTTGACTGGTTGGTAAGGTTATTTAATGTATGTATGACTCATGGTGAGGTGCCTGAGGATTGGCGGAATGCGTGCATAGTGCCATTGTACAAAGGCAAAGGGGATAAGAGTGAGTGCTCAAATTACAGAGGTATAAGTTTGTTGAGTATTCCTGGCAAATTATATGGGAGGGTATTGATTGAGAGGGTGAAGGCATGTACAGAGCATCAGATTGGGGAAGAGCAGTGTGGTTTCAGAAGTGGTAGAGGATGTGTGGATCAGGTGTTTGCTTTGAAGAATGTATGTGAGAAATACTTAGAAAAGCAAATGGATTTGTATGTAGCATTTATGGATCTGGAGAAGGCATATGATAGAGTTGATAGAGATGCTCTGTGGAAGGTATTAAGAATATATGGTGTGGGAGGCAAGTTGTTAGAAGCAGTGAAAAGTTTTTATCGAGGATGTAAGGCATGTTTACGTGTAGGAAGAGAGGAAAGTGATTGGTTCTCAGTGAATGTAGGTTTGCGGTAGG
>NC_092237.1:19058048-19240548 GCF_036320965.1 Panulirus ornatus
GATGATACAGCGCTGGTGGCTGATTCATGTGAGAAACTGCAAAAGCTGGTGACTGAGTTTGGTAAAGTGTGTGGAAGAAGAAAGTTAAGAGTAAATGTGAATAAGAGCAAGGTTATTAGGTACAGTAGGGTTGAGGGTCAAGTCAATTGGGAGGTAAGTTTGAATGGAGAAAAACTGGAGGAAGTGAAGTGTTTTAGATATCTGGGAGTGGATCTGGCAGCGGATGGAACCATGGAAGCGGAAGTGGATCATAGGGTGGGGGAGGGGGCGAAAATTCTGGGGGCCTTGAAAAATGTGTGGAAGTCGAGACCATTATCTCGGAAAGCAAAAATGGGTATGTTTGAAGGAATAGTGGTTCCAACAATGTTGTATGGTTGCGAGGCGTGGGCTATGGATAGAGTTGTGCGCAAGAGGATGGATGTGCTGGAAATGAGATGTTTGAGGACAATGTGCGGTGTGAGGTGGTTTGATCGAGTGAGTAACGTAAGGGTAAGAGAGATGTGTGGAAATAAAAAGAGTGTGGTTGAGAGAGCAGAAGAGGGTGTTTTGAAGTGGTTTGGGCACATGGAGAGGATGAGTGAGGAAAGATTGACCAAGAGGATATATGCGTCGGAGCTGGAGGGAGCAAGGAGAAGAGGGAGACCAAATTGGAGGTGGAAAGATGGAGTGAAAAAGATTTTGTGTGATCGGGGCCTGAACATGCAGGAGGGTGAAAGGAGGGCAAGGAATAGAGTGAATTGGAGCGATGTGGTATACCGGGGTTGACGTGCTGTCAGTGGATTGAATCAAGGCATGTGAAGCGTCTGGGGTAAACCATGGAAAGCTGTGTAGGTATGTATATTTGCGTGTGTGGACGTATGTAGATACATGTGTATGGGGGTGGGTTGGGCCATTTCTTTCGTCTGTTTCCTTGCGCTACCTCGCAAACGCGGGAGACAGCGACAAAGTATAAAAAAAAAAAAGAAAAAAAAAAAAATATATATATATATATATATATATAAATATGTATATATATATATATATATATATATATATATATATATATATATATATATATATATATATATATATATATATATATATATATATATATATATATATATATATATATATATATATATATATATATATATTCATATATATATAAATATATATGTATATATATATATATATATATATATATATATATATATATATATATATATATATATATATATATATATATATATATATATATATATACATATATATACAGAGGTATAAGTTTCTTGAGTATTCCTGGTAAATTATATGGGAGGGTATTGATTGAGAGGGTGAAGGCATGTACAGAGCATTAGATTGGGGAAGAGCAGTGTGGTTTCAGAAGTGGTAGAGGATGTGTGGATCAGGTGTTTGCTTTGAAGAATGTATGTGAGAAATACTTAGAAAAGCAAATGGATTTGTATGTAGCATTTATGGATATGGAGAAAGCATATGATAGATTTGATAGAGATGCTCTGTGGAAGGTATTAAGAATATATGGTGTGGGAGGCAAGTTGTTAGAAGCAGTGAAAAGTTTTTATCGAGGATGTAAGGCATGTGTACGTGTAGGAAGAGAGGAAAGTGATTGGTTCTCAGTGAATGTAGGTTTGCGGCAGGGGTGTGTGATGTCTCCATGGTTGTTTAATTTGTTTATGGATGGGGTTGTTAGGGAGGTGAATGCAAGAGTTTTGGAAAGAGGGGCAAGTATGAAGTCTGTTGGGGATGAGAGAGCTTGGGAAGTGAGTCAGTTGTTGTTCGTCGATGATACAGCGCTGGTGGCTGATTCATGTGAGAAACTGCAGAAGCTGGTGACTGAGTTTGGTAAAGTGTGTGAAAGAAGAAAGTTAAGTGTAAATGTGAATAAGAGCAAGGTTATTAGGTACAGTAGGGTTGAGGGTCAAGTCAATTGGGAGGTGAGTTTGAATGGAGAAAAACTGGAGGAAGTGAAGTGTTTTAGATATCTGGGAGTGGATCTGGCAGCGGATGGAACCATGGAAGCGGAAGTGGATCATAGGGTGGGGGAGGGGGCGAAAATTCTGGGAGCCTTGAAGAATGTGTGGAAGTCGAGAACATTATCTCGGAAAGCAAAAATGGGTATGTTTGAAGGAATAGTGGTTCCAACAATGTTGTATGGTTGCGAGGCGTGGGCTATGGATAGAGTTGTGCCCAGGAGGATGGATAAGCTGGAAATGACATGTTTGAGGACAATGTGTGGTGTGAGGTGGTTTGATCGAGTAAGTAACGTAAGGGTAAGAGAGATGTGTGGAAATAAAAAGAGCGTGGTTGAGAGAGCAGAAGAGGGTGTTTTGAAATGGTTTGGGCACATGGAGAGAATGAGTGAGGAAAGATTGACCAAGAGGATATATGTGTCGGAGGTGGAGGGAACGAGGAGAAGAGGGAGACCAAATTGGAGGTGGAAAGATGGAGTGAAAAAGATTTTGTGTGATCGGGGCCTGAACATGCAGGAGGGTCAAAGGAGGGCAAGGAATAGAGTGAATTGGAGCGATGTGGTATACCGGGTTGACGTGTTGTCAGTGGATTGAATCAAGGCATGTGAAGCGTCTGGGGTAAACCATGGAAAGCTGTGTAGGTATGTATATTTGCGTGTGTGGACGTATGTATATACATGTGTATGGGGGTGGGTTGGGCCATTTCTTTCGTCTGTTTCCTTACGCTACCTCGCAAACACGGGAGACAGCGACAAAGCAAAAGAAAAAAAAAAAAAAAATATGAATATATATATATATATATATATATATATATATATATATATATATATATATATATATATTTTTATATACATATATATATATATATATATATATATATATATATATATATATATATATATATATATATATATTTTTACATATATGAATATATATATATATATATATATATATATATATATATATATATATATATATATATATATATATATATTTTCCTTTTGCTTTGTCGCTGTCTCCCGCGTCTGCGAGGTAGCGCAAGGAAACAGACGAAAGAAATGGCCCAACCAACCCCCATTCACATGTATATACATACGTCCACACTCGCAAATATATATACCTACACAGCTTTCCATGGTTTACCCCAGACGCTTCACATGCCTTGATTCAATCCACTGACAGCACGTCAACCCCGGTATACCACATCGCTCCAATTCACTCTATTACTTGCCCTCCTTTCACCCTCCTGCATGTTCAGGCCCCGATCACACAAAATCTTTTTCACTCCATCTTTCCACCTCTAATTTGGTCTCCCTCTTCTCCTCGTTCCCTCCACCTCCGACACATATATCCTCTTGGTCAATCTTTCCTCACTCATTCTCTCCACGTGACCAAACCACTTCAAAACACCCTCTTCTGCTCTCTCGACCACGCTCTTTTTATTTCCACACATCTCTCTTACCCTTACGTTACTTACTCGATCAAACCACCTCACACCACACATTGTCCTCAAACATCTCATTTCCAGCACATCCATCCTCCTGCGCACAACTCTATCCATAGCCCACGCCTCGCAACCATACAACATTGTTGGAACCACTATTCCTTCAAACATACCCATTTTTGCTTTCCGAGATAATGTTCTCGACTTCCACACATTCTTCAAGGCTCCCAGAATTTTCGCCCCCTTCCCCACCCTATGATCCACTTCCGCTTCCATGTTTCCATCCGCTGCCAGATCCACTCCCAGATATCTAAAACACTTCACTTCCTCCAGTTTTTCTCCATTCAAACTCACCTCCCAATTGACTTGACCCTCAACCCTACTGTACCTAATAACCTTGCTCTTATTCACATTTACTCTTAACTTTCTTCTTTCACACACTCTACCAAACTCAGTCACAGCTTCTGCAGTTTCTCACATGAATCAGCCACCAGCGCTGTATCATCAGCGAACAACAACTGACTCACTTCCAAGCTCTCTCATCCCCAACAGACTTCATCCTTGCCCCTCTTTCCAAAACTCTTGCATTCACCTCCCTAACAACCCCATCCATAAACAATTAAACAACCATGGAGACATCACACACCCCTGCCGCAAACCTACATACACTGAGAACCAATCACTTTCCTCTCTTCCTACACATACGCATGCCTTACATCCTCGATAAAAACTTTTCACTGCTTCTAACAACTTGCCTCCCACACCATATATTCTTAATACCTTCCACAGAGCATCTCTATCAACTCTATCATATGCCTTCTCCAGATCCATAAATGCTACATACAAATCCATTTGCTTTTCTAAGTATTTCTCACATACATTCTTCAAAGCAAACACCTGATCCACACATCCTCTACCACTTCTGAAACCACACTGCTCTTCCCCAATCTGATGCTCTGTACATGCCATCACCCTCTCAATCAATACCCTCCCATACAATTTGCCAGGAATACTCAACAAACTTATACCTCTGTAATTTGAGCACTCACTCTTATCCCCTTTGCCTTTGTACAATGGCACTATGCACGCATTCCGCCAATCCTAAGGCACCTCACCATGAGTCATAAATACATTGAATAACCTTACCAACCAGTCAACAATACAGTCACCCCCTTTTTTAATAAATTCCACTGCAATACCATCCAAACCTGCTGCCTTGCCGGCTTTCATCTTCCGCAAAGCTTTTACTAACTCTTCTCTGTTTACCAAATCATTTTCCCTAACCCTCGCACTTTGCACACCACCTCGACCAAAACACCCTATATCTGCCACTCTATCATCATACACATTCATATATATATATATATATATATATATATATATATATATATATATATATATATATATATATATATATATATATATATGTGTGTGTGTGTGTGTGTGTGTGTGTGTGTGTGTGTGTGGTAGGTAAGTTGCTAGAAGCAGTGAAAAGTTTTTATCGAGGATGTAAATGCATGTGTACATGTAGGAAGAGAGGAAAGTGATTGGTTTTCAGTGAATGTAAGTTTGCGGCAGGGGTGTGTGATGTCTCCATGGTTGTTTAATTTGTTTATGGATGGGGTTGTTAGGGAGGTGAATGCAAGAGTTTTTAAAAAAGGGGCAAGTATGCAGTCTGTTGTGGATGAGAGAGCTTGGGAAGTGAGTCAGTTGTTGTTCGCTGACGATACAGCGTTGGTGGCTGATTCATGTGAGAAACTGCAGAAGCTGGTGACTGAGTTTGGTAAAGTGTGTGAAAGAAGAAAGTTAAGAGTAAATGTGAATAAGAGCAAGGTTGTTAGGTACGGCAGAGTTGAGGGTCGAGTCAATTGGGAGGTAAGTTTGAATGGAGAAAAACTGGAGGAAGTAAAGTGTTTTAGATATCTGGGAGTGGATCTGGCAGCGGATGGAACCATGGAAACGGAAGTGAATCATAGGGTGGGGGAGGGGGCGAAAATTCTGGGAGCCTTGAAGAATGTTTGGAAGTCGAGAACATTATCTCGGAAAGCAAAAATGTGTATGTTTGAAGGAATAGTGGTTCCAGTAATGTTGTATGGCTGCGAGTCGTGAGCTATGGATAGAGTTGTGCGTAGGAGGGTGGATGTGCTGGAAATGAGATGTTTGAGGACAATATGTAGTGTGAGGTGGTTTGATCGAGTAAGTAATGTAAGGGTAAGAGAGATATGTGGAAATAAAAAGAATGTGGTTGAGAGAGCAGAAGAGGTGTTTTGAAATAGTTTGGTCGCATGGAGAGAATGAGTGAGGAAAGATTGACCTAGAGGATATATGTGTCAGAGGTGGAGGGAACGAAGAGAAGTGGGAGACCAAATTGGAGGTGGAAAGATGGAGTGAAAAAGATTTTGAGTGATGGAGACCTAAACATGCAGGAGGGTGAAAGGCGTGCAAGGAATAGAGTGAATTGGAACGATGTGGTATACCGGGGTCGACGTGCTGTCACTGGATTTAACCAAGGCATATGAAGCGTCTGAGGTAAACTATGGAAAGTTCTGTGGGGCGTGGATGTGGAAAGGGAGCTGTGGTTTCGGTGCATTATGACATGACAGCTAGAGACTGAGTGTGAACGAATGGGGCCTTTGTTGTCTTTCCCTAGCGTTACCTCGCACAAATGAGGGGGGAGGAGGTTGTTTTTCCATGTGTGGCGGGGCGGTGATGGAAATAAGTAAGGGCAGATAGAATGAATTATGTACATGTGTATATATGTATATGTCTGTGTGTGTATATATATGTGTACATTGAGATGTATAGGTATGTATATTTGCGTGTGTGGACGTGTATGAATATACATGTGTATATGGGTGGGTTGGGCTATTCTCTCGTGTTTCCTTGCGCTACCTCGCCAACGCGGGAGACATCGACTAAGCAAAGCAAATAATAATAAATAAATATATATATATATATATATATATATATATATATATATATATATATATATATATATATATATATATATATATATATATATTATCCCTGGGGATAGGGGATTAAGAATACTTCCCACGTATTCCCTGCGTGTCGTAGAAGGCGACTAAAAGGGGAGGGAGCGGGGGGCTGGAAATTCTCCCCTCTCGTTTTTTTTTTTAATTTTCCAAAAGAAGGAACAGAGGGGGCCAGGTGAGGATATTCCAAAAAAGGCCCAGTCCTCTGTTCTTAACGCTACCTCGCTAACGCGGGAAATGGCAAATAGTTTAAAAGAAAAGAATATATATATATATATGTATATATATATATATATATATATATATATATATATATATATATATATATATATATATATATATATATTTATATATATATAACGGTAAATTAAGACATGAAAGAATTGCTGGGAACATTACCTTCTGCTCGAGAAAGGCTGCTGGCCTGAGATAAGGTCTAGCACTAGTAATGTGGAATAAACTTAGAGCACGTTAGTAGTGCGTGTAAGGCGTCTCAAACATTGGTGCAGCAAAATGAAATTACTTGAGACGTTAAGAGTTAACGAGGCTGTAGATGGGAAAGCACAAAGACCGCGGAATGATGATAGTGCATAAAAGAAAGTAAAGAAAATGGCAGATTCAGACGCAGCCAACATGCTGTAAACACAGTTCCATGCAAATGAAGAAGGGTTTTGGAGCGAGATTAAAACGTTGGGGACAAGGAGTTAGTTGAAGAGCAGTTAAGAGATAAAGATGGTAAAAATGGTGGCTCAGAGCTTTAAGACGCATTCAGAAGATGGTCAGAATGCTCTGAGTATACAAAATTAATGAAACTTCTTCAGGCGTTAGATATTTGACTTAGCTTTCCAGGAGGAAGAAGACAAGATATGTACATGAAGCAAGTGGGAACTCGATTTAAAAATACTAGGAAAGCAATGCTGCAGTTAAGATAATGTAAAGCAACTGTGCTAGGTCGTAGTATGGAAAGGCAAGGGGTCGAAGGGAAGGGTGAGGTGGAATCATCCATTGGAAGAGTGTGCTGGTGAGAGAAGCAGTCCTCACGTGTTGTACTGCAGGAAACAAGTATGCTGACAGAATTCTACACAGGTATTTCACTCTAAAGTATACATATTTCCGTATGACTACAAAGCACAAGGGGCGATCATAGCCTAGCGAGAGCGCTCACGCCTGTTGCACAGGGATCCCGGATTCGAACCTGGCAGTTGGAAGTTTGTATGATGTATATATATATATATATATATATATATATATATATATATATATATATATATATATATATATATATATATATATATATATATATTTCATACCATTCGCCATCTCCCGCATTAGCGAGGTTGCGTTAAGAACAGAGGACTGGACCTTTGAGGGAATATCCTCACCTGGACCCCTTCTCTGTCCCTTCTTTTGGGAACTTAAAAAAAAAAACAAGAGGGGAGGATTTCTAGCCCCCCGCTCCCTTCCCTTTTAGTCGCCTTCTACGACACGCAGGGAATACGTGGGAAGTATTCTTTCTCCCCTATCCCCAGGGATATATATATATATATATATATATATATATATATATATATATATATATATATATATATATATATATATATATATATATATATATATATATATACATATATATATATATATATATATATATATATATATATATATATATATATATATATATATATATATATATATATATATATACAGAGAGAGAGAGAGAGAGAGAGAGAGAGAGAGAGAGAGAGAGAGAGAGAGAGAGAGAGAGAGAGAGAGAGAGAGAGCGAACGTTAATGTGATGGCCTCGATTAGGACTTCAGTTGCCCGTGTCGTCTCGGCTAACATAAACAAGAACCACATAGCATCGGATTTTATGAAACTTTACAGCAATTCCTAACCGAGTTTTTCTCCTTTATCGTCTGTTGATGGAATCTGCTGCACACTGTCATCCTTAAAGTTATTATATTCGACAGATCTGCTTGACCGTACTTGATGGCGTGACGGGTGTCTCCTGATGTAAAAGTGTTTTAACCCTTCAGAAGCGATGGATTTCTTGGTTGGTTGGTTGTTCGGGCCTTAGGCCTATCAAGTGCCTGGGTCATGAAGGCTGCTAACCTAAGTTACATCCACCAACCGCAAAATCTTCAACACCTTTTTTGTTTTTGGTGTTAAAGGTAATTCTAAGATCACTGCATGTGGCTCATGTGTGATGAATGTCTCTAGCCTCGTCCTAAGAATACCTATGTTTCTTATAATCACACCTGAATCATTCTGCCATATCATGACCTCACGAAACAACTCTGAAATGAATTTTTCATCAACTCTTCACACTCTCCGAAAATGCGACATTCTTGCATAATTCTCATTTTATGATTTTCATTATTACATTCCCAAAAGTTAAAGGCAATATCATTATTGTTCTTTCTGCTATATACTCCCCATAATTACTTTTCGTCCCAATGCTCAAGACAAGGGTACAAAAACATACAGTTCCAACAATGAATTCCAGGATATCTCACATTCTTGACCATCCTGGACACAAGAGAAGAAAAAAGTGTTTCATCTTTACCTTCCGTGAAATATTTGTTATACCCAACTTGTTCTTCCTCTGGTCTACGCTTAGAATTGTATCTGTCAGTGTTACAGGAACTGAGGTTCGTGTATCCTGAGAGTAAGTAATGTGCCAATTGGATGTTCAGTATAGCAGACCGCAAATGCAAGATGATAAGACGGATGCTTTTATCTTTACCTACAGTGGCTGTAAAACATAAGAAAAAAGATATAAAGGTTCTTCAGCCGCAAGGAGAGTTTTAGCTTCTAAATCCGGATCACTGGATGTAAAAATACAGTTGAAAATATGATTATGAATACTGCATGTTGGACTTACACTACAGGAGGGATATGAATGGAATGACCAGTAACCAAGTACCGCACAAAGGTAGGTTAGTAGGTACAGTGATTATTTTGAATCTTATAAGGGTAATGATCGATAATGATGATCGAAGACACACAAATTGATACAAATTGGCCTCAGAAAAGAGTATTCATGGCAAATGTGGAAAGAAAAAGATCCATGATTACTATGATTAAGTGCATTAGACCAAATTAACGACATTCATAAACACAAGATACAAAATACTTTTAATTTATTTTCTTAAAGAAATTATTAAATTCACTGGTGAAGAGAGTGCAAATAGATAAAAGGATATTACTACAAACAATTGTAACAAAAAATACAAGAGATGAAGTGGAGATGTGAATATAAAAGAGTCAGTTGGTCATATGAACATTTAGACTTCTGTGTAGTTGATACAGTGCACTGAAACTTATACTAAGTGGCTCGAAAAGATTTACGTAGATCTCTTGGAAATGTTTGACGTCAGCACAGAAGGATATATTCTTCATTTCTATCTGTACTTAGTGCAAGATGATTATGATTCACATATGCACAGAATAATGTAATTCCTGGTATGGAATAATGATTACGTAATTGCGGATGACAGGTCGATGAACTACAATAAACATCATTTATATTCAAATTTTGTGACGCACTTATCTCTCTCTTTTTCGATAGATTCCTTATGATACCTTTGTGAAGACGATGACTTGATTGAAATAAAACGGATGATCTTCGATAACTGGTTTTTCAGCACCCAAATGGTAGAATAATACTAAGAAATTTAGAGAACATAAGAAAGATGATTAATGACTAAATCCTGCTCAACTCATATATATATATATATATATATATATATATATATATATATATATATATATATATATATATATATATATATATATATATATATATATATATATGTATATATAAGTAAGGGGAGTGGGGGAGGAATGGGATGTATTTAGGGACTCAGTGATGAATTGCGCAAAAGATGCTTGTGGCATGAGAAGCGTGGGAGGTGGGTTGATTAGAAAGGGTAGTGAGTGGTGGGATGAAGAAGTAAGATTATTAGTGAAAGAGAAGAGAGAGGCATTTGGACGATTTTTGCAGGGAAAAAATGCAATTGAGTGGGAGATGTATAAAAGAAAGAGACAGGAGGTCAAGAGAAAGGTGCAAGAGGTGAAGAAGAGGGCAAATGAGAGTTGGGGTGAGAGAGTATCATTAAATTTTAGGGAGAATAAAAACACGTTCTGGAAGGAGGTAAATAAAGTGCGTAAGACAAGGGAGCAAATGGGAACTTCAGTGAAGGGCGCTAATGGGGAGGTGATAACAAGTAGTGGTGATGTGAGAAGGAGATGGAGTGAGTATTTTGAGGGTTTGTTGAATGATGGAGTGGCAGATATAGGGTGTCTTGGTCGAGGTGGTGTGCAAAGTGAGAGGGTTGGGGAAAATCATGTGGTAAACTGAGAAGAGGTAGTAAAAGCTTTGAGGAAGATGAAAGCCGGCAAGGTAGCAGGTTTGGATGGTATTGCAGCGGAATTTATCAAAAAAGGGGGTGACTGTATTGTTGCCTGGTTGGTAAGCTTATTTAATGTATGTATGACTCATAGTGAGGTGTCTGAGGATTGGCGGAATGCGTGCATAGTGACATTGTACAAAGGCAAAGGGGATAAGAGTGAGTGCCCAAATTACAGAGGTATAAGCTTGTTGAGTACTCCTGGTAAATTATATGGGAGGGTATTGATTTAGAGGGTGAAGGCATGTACAGAGATCAGATTGGGGAAGAGCAGTGTGGTTTCAGAAGTGGTAGAGGATGTGTGGATCAGGTGTTTGCTTTGAGGAATGTATGTGAGAAATACTTAGAAAAGCAAATGGATTTGTATGTAGCATTTATGGATCTGGAGAAGGCATATGATAGAGTTGATAGAGATACTCTGTGGAAGATATTAAGAATATATGGTGTGGGAGGCAAGTTGTTGGAAGCAGTGAAAAGTTTTTATCGAGGATGTAAGGCATGTGTACGTGTAGGAAGAGAGGAAAGTGATTGGTTCTCAGTGAATGTAGGTTTGCGGCAGGGGTGTGTGATGTCTCCATGGTTGTTTAATTTGTTTATGGATGGGGTTGTTAGGGAGGTGAATGCAAGAGTTTTGTAAAGAGGGGCAAGAATGAAGTCTGTTGTGGATGAGAGAGCTTGGGAAGTGAGTCAGTTGTTGTTCGCTGATGATACACCGCTGGTGGCTGATTCGTGTGAGAAACTGCAGAAGCTGGTGACTGAGTTTGATAAAGTGTGTGAAAGAAGAAAGTTAAGATTAAATGTGAATCAGAGCAAGGTTATTAGGTAGAGTAGGGTTGAGGGTCAAGTCACTTGGGGGGGAAGTTTGAATGGAGAAAAACTAGAGGAAGTAAAGTGTTTTAGATATCTGGGAGTGGATCTGGCAGCGGATGGAACCATGGAAGCGGAAGTGAATCATAGGGTGGGGGAGGGGGCCAAAATCCTGGGAGCCTTGAAGAATGTGTTGAAGTCGAGAACAATATATCCGAATGCAAAAATGGATATGTTTGAGGGAATAGTAGTTCCAACAATGTTGTATGGTTGCGAGGCGTGGGCTATGGATAGAGTTGTGCGGAGGAGGGTGTATGTGCTAGAAATGAGATGTTTGAGGACAGTATGTGGTGTGAGGTGGTTTGATCGAGTAAGTAATGTAAGGGTAAGAGAGATGTGTGGAAATAAAAAGAGCGTGGTTGACAGGGCAGAAGAGGTTGTTTTGAAATGGTTTGGTCACATGGAGAGAATGAGTGAGGAAAGATTGACCAAGAGGATATATGTGTCGGAGGTGGCGGGAACGAGGAGAAAGTGGAGATGAACTGTGTGCATGTGTATATATGTATGTGTATGTGTTTGTATATATATGTGTACATTGAGATGTATGGGTATGTATATTTGCGTGTGTGAACGTGTATGTACATACATGTGTATGGGGGTGGGTTGGGCCATTTCTTTCGTCTGTTTCCTTGCGGTACCTCGCAAACGCGGGAGACAGCGACAAAGCAAAATAAATAAATAAATAGATAAATAAATATATATATATATATATATATATATATATATATATATATATATATATATATATATATATTTGTATATATATTTATGGATTTGTATGTAGCATTTGTGGATCTGGAGAAGGCATATGATAGAGTTGATAGAGATGCTCTGTGGAAGGTATTAAGAATATATGGTGTGGGAGGCAAGTTGTTGGAGGCGGTGAAAAGTTTTTATCGAGGATGTAAGGCATGTGTACGTGTAGGAAGAGAGGAAAGTGATTGGTTCTCAGTGAATGTAGGTTTGCGGCAGGGGTGTGTGATGTCTCCATGGTTGTTTAATTTGTTTATGGATGGGGTTGTTAGGGAGGTAAATGCAAGAGTTTTGGAAAGAGGGGCAAGTATGAAGTCTGTTGGGGATGAGAGAGCTTGGGAAGTGAGTCAGTTGTTGTTCGCTGATGATACAGCGCTGGTGGCTGATTCATGTGAGAAACTGCAGAAGCTGGTGACTGAGTTTGGTAAAGTGTGTGAATGAAGAAAGTTAAGAGTAAATGTGAATAAGAACAAGGTTATTAGGTACAGTAGGGTTGAGGGTCAAGTTGAGGTAAGTTTGAATGGAGAAAAACTGGAGGAAGTAAAGTGTTTTAGATATCTGGGAGTGGATCTGGCAGCTGATGGAACCATGGAAGCGGAAGTGGATCATAGGGTGGGGGAGGGGGCGAAAATCCTGGGAGCCTTGAAGAATGTGTGGAAGTCGAGACCATTATCTCGGAAAGCAAAAATGGGTATGTTTGAAGGAATAGTGGTTCACAATGTTGTATACCAAATTGGAGGTGGAAAGATGGAGTGAAAAAGAATTGGAGTGATCGGGGCCTGAACATGCAGGAGGGTGAAAGGCGGGCAAGGAATAGAGTGAATTGGATCGATTTGGTACACCGGGGTCGACATGCTTTCATTGGATTGAATCAGGGCATGTGAAGCGTCTGGGGTAAACCTTGGAAAGTTGTGTGGGGCCTGGATGTGGAAAGGGAGCTGTGATTACGGACTTTATTGCATGACAGCTAGAGACTGAGTGTGAACGAATGGGGCCTTTGTTGTCTTTTCCTTTCGCTACCCCGCACACATGAGGGGCAGGAGGATGTTATTCCATGTGTGGCGAGGTGGCGATGGGAATGAATAAAGGCAGACAGTGTGAACTGTGTGCATGTGTATATATGTATGTGTATGTGTTTGTATATATATGTGTACATTGAGATGTATGGGTATGTATATTTGCGTGTGTGAACGTGTATGTACATACATGTGTATGGGGGTGGGTTGGGCCATTTCTTTCGTCTGTTTCCTTGCGGTACCTCGCAAACGCGGGAGACAGCGACAAAGCAAAATAAATAAATAAATAGATAAATAAATATATATATATATATATATATATATATATATATATATATATATATATATATATATATATTTGTATATATATTTATGGATTTGTATGTAGCATTTATGGATCTGGAGAAGGCATATGATAGAGTTGATAGAGATGCTCTGTGGAAGGTATTAAGAATATATGGTGTGGGAGGCAAGTTGTTAGAGGCGGTGAAAAGTTTTTATCGAGGATGTAAGGCATGTGTACGTGTAGGAAGAGAGGAAAGTGATTGGTTCTCAGTGAATGTAGGTTTGCGGCAGGGGTGTGTGATGTCTCCATGGTTGTTTAATTTGTTTATGGATGGGGTTGTTAGGGAGGTAAATGCAAGAGTTTTGGAAAGAGGGGCAAGTATGAAGTCTGTTGGGGATGAGAGAGCTTGGGAAGTGAGTCAGTTGTTGTTCGCTGATGATACAGCGCTGGTGGCTGATTCATGTGAGAAACTGCAGAAGCTGGTGACTGAGTTTGGTAAAGTGTGTGAATGAAGAAAGTTAAGAGTAAATGTGAATAAGAACAAGGTTATTAGGTACAGTAGGGTTGAGGGTCAAGTTGAGGTAAGTTTGAATGGAGAAAAACTGGAGGAAGTAAAGTGTTTTAGATATCTGGGAGTGGATCTGGCAGCTGATGGAACCATGGAAGCGGAAGTGGATCATAGGGTGGGGGAGGGGGCGAAAATCCTGGGAGCCTTGAAGAATGTGTGGAAGTCGAGACCATTATCTCGGAAAGCAAAAATGGGTATGTTTGAAGGAATAGTGGTTCACAATGTTGTATGGTTGCGAGGCGTGGGCTATGGATAGAGTTGTGCACAGGAGGATGGAAATGAGATGTTTGAGGACAATGTGTGGTGTGAGGTGGTTTGATCGAGTAAGTAACGTAAGGGTAAGAGAGATGTGTGGAAATAAGAAGAGCGTGGTTGAGAAAGCAGAAGAGGGTGTTTTGAAATGGTTTGGGCACATGGAGAGAATGAGTGAGGAAAGATTGACCAAGAGGATATATGTGTCGGAGGTGGAGGGAACGAGGAGAAGTGGGAGACCAAATTGGAGGTGGAAAGATGGAGTGAAAAAGATTTTGTGTGATCGGGGTCTGAACATGCAGGAGGTTGAAAGGAGTGCAAGGAATAGAGTGAATTGGATCGATGTGGTATACCGGGGTTGACGTGATGTCAGTGGATTGAATCAAGGCATGTGAAGCGTCTGGGGTAAACCATGGAAAGCTGTTTAGGTATGTATATTTGCGTGTGTGGACGTATGTATATACATGTGTATGGGAGTGGGTTGGGCCATTTCTTTCGTCTGTTTCCTTGCGCTACCTCGCAAACGCGGGAGACAGCGACAAAGCAAAAAAAAAGAAAAAAAAAAAATATATATATATATATATATATATATATATATATATATATATATATATATATATATATATATATATATATATATATATATATATATATATATATATATATATATATATATATATATATATATATATATATATATATATATACATATATATTTATATATATATATATATATATATATATATATATATATATATATATATATATATATATATATCTTTTATTATACTTTGTCGCTGTCTCCCGCGTTTGCGAGGTAGCGCAAGGAAACAGACGAAAGAAATGGCCGAACCCCCCCCCCCCCCCCCCCCCCCACGTACACATGCCTTACATCCTCGATAAAAACTTTTCACTGCTTCTAACAACTTTCCTCCCACACCATATATTCTTAATACCTTCCACAGAGCATCTCTATCAACTCTATCATATGCCTTCTCCAGATCCATAAATGCTACATACAAATCCATTTGCTTTTCTAAGTATTTCTCACATACATTCTTCAAAGCAAACACCTGATCCACACATCCTCTACCACTTCTGAAACCACACTGCTCTTCCCCAATCTGATGCTCTGTACATGCCTTCACCCTCTCAATCAATACCCTCCCATATAATTTACCAGGAATACTCAACAAACTTATACCTCTGTAATTTGAGCACTCACTCTTATCCCCTTTGCCTTTGTACAATGGCACTATGCACTATGCATATATATATATATATATATATATATATATATATATATATATATATATATATATATATATATATATATATATATTATCCCTGGGGATAGGGGAGAAAGAATACTTCCCACGTATTCCCTGCATGTCGTAGAAGGCGACTAAAAGGGGAGGGAGCGGGGGGCTGGAAATCCTCCCCTCTCACTTTTTTTCTAATTTTCCAAAAGAGAAGGGGAACAGAGAAGGGGCCCAGGTGAGGATATTCCCTCAAGGGCCCAGTCCTCTGTTCTCAACGCTACCTCGCTAATGCGGGAAATGGCGAATAGTATGAAAGAAAGAAAATATATATATATATATATATATATATATATATATATATATATATATATATATATATATATATATATATATATATGTATATATATATATATATATGTGAATATATATATGCAGTTGTACTTTCCAATGATACATAGAGAAAATTCAAGAAATGATGAAGTAAGTTTAGCGAATAAGCGGAGAAATGTGAATTATGAATAAAATTTGTATGCAATATCTAGTTCTAAATACAGTTTGTCCCATGATCCTTCAAAGTGATGCTTACTAAGAGGAGAGCCAAGAGGTGCATAAGGTTTGATGCAAATTAGGGTAAGGAATGTTTGGTAGGTAGAACAAGTACCTTGTAATAAATAAAAATAATAATTTAGTGCACGGTGGAATGTTCTGAAGTAATCACATGTATGAAAATTGGTCAAATCTAAATTTCTTACTAAATGGTTTAGACGAGAAAGATGAAATGCGAATGAATATATATATATACATGAAGTAGCTCGAGAATAATTGATGAGGAAGTATATGCAGATGAGAGCATGTTACAAGGCTACTGCACTGCAGCAAATGACGGGAGGGATGCAGAGGACGCGGAAGAGATGGAATAGAAAAAGTTTTAATGCAGTGGGTGAGAGCATTTGGCGAGCGAACTGAGTTCTGGGAGACTACGAGAGTGGATTACATCAGCAGATTGATGCAAGAGTAAAGGTGATGTCATCTAGAGGTTTGGATTACATCAGTAGATTGAGGGAAAAGTGTATGTTAAGTGATCCACAAGATTTGATCTTATAGCGCGAACTACATCGACAGAATGAGACAATAGTGTGTGTGTGTGTGTGTGTGTGTGTGTGTGTGTGTGTGTGTGTGTGTGTGTGTGTGTGTGTATGTGTGTGTGTGTGTGTCTGTGTGATGGGATCTTTATGAGTGGATTACATCAGTGGATTGAGGGAAGTGTGAGATGTGATCTAGAAGAGTGGATTATATTAGCAGATTGAGGCAAGAGTGTGCGTGATGTGATCTAAAAGAGTGGATTACATTAGTAGATTGAGGCAAGAGAATGCGTAATACCATTCAGAAGAGTGGATTATATATATAGACTGAAGCAAGAGAATATGTAACTTAATCTAGAAAAGTGGATTACATCAATAGCCTGAGGCAACAGAGTGTGTTATATAATCTACTAGAATAAATTGCATCAATGGATTGAGGCAGGAGAGCGCGTAGTGACGGCAGAAGTGGCTGAGCTATTGATTATGGAATACTGGGGATAGAGAGTACTGGAAATATGACAAAAAAGTACAGTGTAAGAGTTCATAGTTTCGTAAGATTAAAAGTTTCATATAAAAGAGTCACACTTCCTGACTGCTGGAACAATTGTTTACTAACATGCAAAAAGCATCAGTGAAAATGATTAAAGATACAGAACTGGCGAGAAATCTTAAATGTTAGAAAAACCGATGAAAGCCAGTGTCTTTCTTCTCAGTCTGTATAGCATGTTTTGGAGGTGGCAAAAGACTGATTTCATAGGTCAGGTTGGAGTTTAGTTAACACAGATATGATACAATAGATACGATAATGGTCAAGACGTAGACATGAAATATTAGGAATAGAAAGCTGATATATGAGGACAAGGGAGCAGAGATCAACACTCGGTAACCTGCAGGTGAAGGACACTCCTGCAGGTGAAGTGATACTCTGGAGTTATACTGAGAGTTAAGAAGAGGTAGTTAAGTGAGAGAGAATATCAAAGGCGTAGAAGGTAGAATTAATCAGAGCTTGGTGAAGTATGCAGAAGATGGAAGGAGAGGATTTTGAAGGGTTGTTGAATCCTGAAGGGCAGGGGGAAGAAGGACGCTTGTGCTTGGTCTACAGGGAGACAGACTGGCCGGGTGAGGCGAGTGTTCCGGGGAGCCTGAGCAGTTTTATAAAACGGCGACACAAAGACATAACACGGCAAGGCATCTGGAGTGCATCATATAATCTGTTATACTCAGCTTGGGTAAGTTGATATATATATATATTTTTTTCTTTTTTTTTTTTTTTTGCCGTTGTCTCCCGCGTTTCCGAGGTAGCGCAAGGAAACAGACGAAAGAAATGGCCCAACTCACCCCCATACACATGTATATACATACGTCCACACACGCAAATATACATACCTACACAGCTTTCCATGGTTTACCCCAGTCGCTTCACATGCCTTGATTCCCTCCACTGACAGCACGTCAACCCCGGTATACCACATCGCTCCAATTCACTCTATTCCTTGCCCTCCTTTCACCTTCCTGCATGTTCAGGCCCCGATCACACAAAATCTTTTTCACTCCATCTTTCCACCTCCAATTTGCTCTCCCTCTTCTCCTCGTTCCCTCCACCTCCGACACATATATTCTCTTGGTCAATCTTTCCTCACTCATTCTCTCCATGTGCCCGAACCATTTCAAAACACCCTCTTCTGCTCTCTCAACCACGCTCTTTTTATTTCCACACATCTCTCTTACCCTTACGTTACTTACTCGATCAAACCACCTCACACCACATATTGTCCTCAAACATCTCATTTCCAGCACATCCATCCTCCTGCGCACAACTCTATCCATAGCCCACGCCTCGCAACCATACAACATTGTTGGAACCACTATTCCTTCAAACATACCCATTTTTGCTTTCCGAGATAATGTTCTCGACTTCCACACATTCTTCAAGGCTCCCAGAATTTTCGCCCCCTCCCCCACCCTATGATCCACTTCCGCTTCCATGGTTCCATCCGCTGCCAGATCCACTCCCAGATATCTATAACACTTCACTTCCTCCAGTTTTTCTCCATTCAAACTCACCTCCCAATTGACTTGACCCTCAACCCTACTGTACCTAATAACCTTGCTCTTATTCACATTTACTCTTAACTTTCTTCTTTCACACACTTTACCAAACTCAGTCACCAGCTTCTGCAGTTTCTCACATGAATCAGCCACCAGCGCTGTATCATCAGCGAACAACAACTGACTCACTTCTCAAACTCTCTCATCCCCAACAGACTTCATACTTGTCCCTCTTTCCAAAACTCTTGCATTCACCTCCCTAACAACCCCATCCATAAACAAATTAAACAACCATGGAGACATCACACACCCCTGCCGCAAACCTACATTCACTGAGAACCAATCACTTTCCTCTCTTCCCACACGTACACATGCCTTACATCCTCGATAAAAACTTTTCACTGCTTCTAACAACTTGCCTCCCACACCATATATTCTTAATACCTTCCACAGAGCATCTCTATCAACTCTATCATATGCCTTCTCCAGATCCATAAATGCTACATACAAATCCATTTGCTTTTCTAAGTATTTCTCACATACATTCTTCAAAGCAAACACCTGATCCACACATCCTCTACCACTTCTGAAACCACACTGCTCTTCCCCAGTCTGATGCTCTGTACATGCCTTCACCCTCTCAATCAATATCCTCCCATATAATTTACCAGGAATACTCAACAAACTTATACCTCTGTAATTTGAGCACTCACTCTTATCCCCTTTGCCTTTGTACAATGGCACTATGCACGCATTCCGCCAATCCTGAGGCACCTCACCATGAGTCATACATACATTAAATAACCTTACCAACCAGTCAACAATACAGTCACCCCTTTTTTAATAAATTCCACTGCAATACCATCCAAACCTGCTGCCTTGCCGGCTTTCATCTTCCGCAAAGCTTTTACTACCTCTTCTCTGTTTACCAAATCATTTTCCCTAACCCTCTCACTTTGCACACCACCTCGACCAAAACACCCTATATCTGCCACTCTATCATCAAACACATTCAACAAACCTTCAAAATACTCACTCCATCTCCTTCTCACATCACCACTACTTGTTATCACCTCCCCATTTGCGCCCTTCACTGAAGTTCCCATTTGCTCCCTTGTCTTACGCACTTTATTTACCTCCTTCCAGAACATCTTTTTATTCTCCCTAAAATTTAATGATGCTCTCTCACGCCAACTCTCATTTGTCCTTTTTTTCACCTCTTGCACTTTTCTCTTGTCCTCCTGTCTCTTTCTTTTATACATCTCCCACTCAATTTCATTTTTTCCCTGCAAAAATCGTCCAAATGCCTCTCTCTTCTCTTTCACTAATACTCTTACTTCTTCATCCCACCACTCACTACCCTTTCTAATCAACCCACCTCCCACTCTTCTCATGCCACAAGCATCTTTTGCGCAATCCATCACTGATTCCCTAAATACATCCCATTCCTCCCCCACTCCCCTTACTTCCATTGTTCTCACCTTTTTCCATTCTGTACTCAGTCTCTCCTGGTACTTTCTCACACACGTCTCCTTCCCAAGCTCACTTACTCTCACCACCCTCTTCACCCCAACATATATATATATATATATATATATATATATATATATATATATATATATATATATATATATATATATATATATATATATATATATATATATATATATATATATATATATATATATATATATATATATATATATATATATCCCTGGGGATAGGGGAGAAAGAATACTTCCCACGTATTCCCTGCGTGTCGTAGGCGACTAAAAGGGGAGGGAGCGGGGGGCTGGAAATCCTCCCCTCTCGTTTTTTTTTAATTTTCCAAAAGAGGGAACAGAGAATTGGGCCAGGTGAGGGTATTCCCTCAAAGGCCCAGTCCTCTGTTCTTAACGCTACCTCGCTAATGCGGGAAATGGCGAATAGTTTGAAAGAAAGAAAAAGATATATATATATATATATATATATATATATATATATATATATATATATATATATATATATATATATATATATATATATATATATAAATATATATATATATATATATATATATATATATATATATATATATACATATATATATATATATATATATATATATATATATATATATACATATATATATATATATATATATATATATATATATATATATATATATATATATATATATATATATATATATATATATATATATATATATATATATATATATATATATATGTATATATATATATATATATATATATATATATATATATATCTCGCTTTTATATATATATATATATATATATATATATATATGTTTATATATATGTATATATATATATATATATATATATATACATATATATATATATATAGAGAGAGAGAGAGAGAGAGAGAGAGAGAGAGAGAGAGAGAGAGAGAGAGAGAGAGAGAGAGAGAGAGAGAGAGAGAGAGAGAGAGAGAGAGAGAGAGAGAGAGAATTGGAACGATGTGGTATCCCGGGGTCGACATGCTGTTAATGGATTGAACCAGGGCATGTGAAGCGTCTGGGGTAAACCATGGAAAGTTCTGTGGGGCCTTGGATGTGGAAAAGGAGCTGTGGTTTCGGTGCATTATTATATGACAGCTAGAGACTGAGTGTGAACGAATGGGGCCTTTGTTGTGTTCCTAGCGCTACCTCGCACACATGAGGGGGGAGGGGGTTGTTATTTCATGTGTGGCGAGGTGGCGATGGGAATGAATAAGGGCAGACAGTATGAGTTATGTACATGTGTATATATGTATATGTCTCTGTGTGTATATATATGTATACGTTGAGATGTATAGGTATGCATATTTGAGTGTGTAGACGTGTATGTATATACATGTGTATTTGGGTGGGTTGGGCCATTCTTTCGCCTGTTTCCTTGCGCTACCTCTATAACGCGGGAGACAGCGACAAAGCAAAGTAAATTAATAAATAATATATACATATATATATATATATATATATATATATATATATATATATATATATATATATATATATATATATATATATATATATGTGTGTGTGTGTGTGTGTGTAGCATATGTGATGGGTAGAATGGAGGAAGTGCATCAAAGGACTAGATGAATGCGGAAAAGTGTGTCTCAGTAAAAAGATAGATGTTTTCAGAAGAGATACAAAGGACTAAGGAATTAACAAAAAAAAATGCGATTGACAAAGCTAGGAACTGAAAAGAGTAACTCTTGTATGGTGTAGCTGTATGTATTAGATATTTATCATGAAAATAAAAGGAAAGATAAAATTGGAAAAACAAAGATGCAAATGTATACTGTTCATGTGACAGAATAAAGCGAAATAGAAATGATAGAGACTATGTAATATATTGAAAGTCTTGAAAATTTATGGGAACCATTGGAAGCTGTGACACGTGTTTATTAGATAAGGGTATGGCCTAATTTCGAGTAGACACAAAGTTTGAGTGGGTGGTCTGGAGTTGAGGCTGAAGTATGAGAGAGCAGCGTGTGTATGCTTCCATGGCATTTAGATATTCTTTTAAGTGGAGTTGCACTGGAGGCCTTGGCCATTTAAACGAGCAGAGTAAAGAAAATTGAAAACATAAATGGTGGAAATGGAAAATATCGATGATGTAGCTTGAAATTGACAATGTTGTGACCGAATTTGATATGAAAACAATCAACAAAACATTATAAGCCAAGATAAAAGAGTCTTTAAGGAGAAGTTAGAAAATGTTAACCAAAGGAAGATCTTGAGAAAAGGATGTTAGAATGTGACACACGGTTAAATGGTGAGCGTTTAAAGAAGGTTCAGATGTTCTTACATCCAGGAAGCATCTTTAGAAATAACTGAAAAAAAAACTGCCAAGCTTTCAGTGCCTTGAAAGGCAGGCAGTTTACAGGCGTTCTTGGAAAGAACATAAAGATGAAATTATGAGGCTTCAAATCGGATAGAATTTACAGGATAGCATAACCCTGCCAACTATGATAAATGGCAGTAAACGAATAACAAGGAAAATACAAGAATCGAAAACTTTCTTATTACGGTCTGGACAAGAACAGAAAACGATGGACAGAGGGAGATCTGGGAATGTTGGTCTGAATTGTGAAAGAGAGAAGACAGATTAGGAAGACGAAACGAAAAACTAGATCTTACTTGAATGCGCTATGCGGAAATATGATGGATGCAGAAAAGATGACTGATAGAATGAATACAAAGGAAAGTGAAGAGGAAGGATGGAGTGGGAGACTGTGTGAGGGTGTATCTACCATGCGAGAAGAATGCAGTGAAGATAGGGATTCATATAATGGACTCTGTTGTGGTCTTCCTGCATTCTCTTGTACCTACAGATACACCAGCACAAGAGGACAGGGAAACGTTATATCACCAAGGTTATCCCTTTTTAACCAAACCTATCATTTCCGAAAGTCTCGTTTGGGTAACAGAGTCTAAAAAGGCTATCAGATCTTAGAGGCTGCATTTTAGCCTTAAGCAGATTATGCACTGATATCCAACACAAATATGAAATCCGCAGTACATTGAATGTCTTAGTATGTGTGTGTGTGTGTGTGTGTGTGTGTGTGTGTGTGTGTGTGTGTGTGTGTGTGTGTGTGTATATATATATATATATATATATATATATATATATATATATATTTAAATATATATTTATATATATATATATATATATATATATATATATATATATATATATATATATATATTTAAATATATATTTATATATATATATATATATATATATATATATATATATATATATATATATATATATATATATATATATATATATATATATATATATACATATATATATATATATATATATATATATATATATATATATATATATATATATATATATATATATATATATATATATATATATTTCTTTCTTTCTTTTAAAATATTCGCCATTTCCCGCGTTAGCGAGGTAGCGTTAGGAACAAAGGACTGGGCCTTTTTTGGAATATCCTCACCTGGCCCCCTCTGTTCCTTCTTTTGGAAAATTAAAAAAAAAACGAGAGGGGAGGATTTCCAGCCCCCCGCTCCCACCCCTTTTAGTCGCCTTCTACGACACGCAGGGAATACGTGGGAAGTATTCTTAATCCCCTATCCCCAGGGATAATATATATATATATATATATATATATATATATATATATATATATATATATATATATATATATATATATATATATATATATATATATATATATATATATATATATATATATATTCATACATATTCGCCATGTCCCGCGTTAACGAGGTAACGTTAAGAACAGAGGACTGAGCCTTAGAGAGAAAATCCTCACTTCCCCATTTTCCGTTCCCTCTTTTCAAAAAGTTAAAACTGAAGGGGAGGGGTCCCAGCCAACCCCCCCCCCCCCCCACGACCCCACCCCAACCAACACCCGCTCCCTCCCCTTTCAGTTGCCTTCTATGACATGCAGGGAATACGCGGGAAGTATTCCTTCCTCCCTATCCCCAGGGAAGATATGTATATATATATATATATATATATATATATATATATATATATATAATGTTGGAGTGAAGAGGGTGGTGAGAGTTAGTGAGCTTGGGAAGGAGACTTGTGTGAGGAAGTACCAGGAGAGACTGAGTACCGAATGGAAAAAGGTGAGAACAATGAGAGTAAGGGGAGTGGGGGAGGAATGGGATGTATTTAGGGAATCAGTGATGGATTGCGCAAAAGATGCTTGTGGCATGAGAAGACTGGGAGGTGGGTTGATTAGAAAGGGTAGTGAGTGGTGGGATGAAGAAGTAAGATTGTTAGTGAAAGAGAAGAGAGAGGCATTTGGACGATTTTTGCAGGGAAAAAATGCAATTGAGAGGGAGATGTATAAAAGAAAGAGACAGGAGGTCAAGAGAAAGGTGCAAGAGGTGAAAAAGAGGGCAAATGAGAGTTGGGGTGAGATAGTATCATTAAATTTTAGGGAGAATAAAATGTTCTGGAAGGAGGTAAATAAAGAGCGTAAGACAAGGGAGCAAATGGAAACTTCAGTGAAGGGCGCAAATGGGGAGGTGATAACAAGTAGTGGTGATGTGAGAAGGAGATGGAGTGAGTATTTTGAAGGTTTGTTGAATGTGTTTGATGATAGAGTGGCAGATATAGGGTGTTTTGGTCGAAGTGGTGTGCAAAGTGAGAGGGTTAGGGAAAATGCTTTGGTAAACAGAGAAGAGGTAGTAAAAGCTTTGCGGAAGATGAAAGCCGGCAAGGCAGCAGGTTTGGATGGTATTGCAGTGGAATTTATTAGAAAAGGGGTTTACTGTATCATTGACTGGTTGGTAAGGTTATTTAATGTATGTATGACTCATGGTGAGGTGCCTGAGGATTGGCGGAATGCGTGCATAGTGCCATTGTACAAAGGCAAATAGGATAAGAGTGAGTGCTCAAATTACAGAGGTATAAGTTTGTTGAGTATTCCTGGTAAATTATATGGGAGGGTATTGATTGAGAGGGTGAAGGCATGTACAGAGCATCAGATTGGGGAAGAGCAGTGTGGTTTCAGAAGTGGTAGAGGATGTGTGGATCAGGTGTTTGCTTTGAAGAATGTATGTGAGAAATACTTAGAAAAGCAAATGGATTTGTATGTAGCATTTATGGATCTGGAGAAGGCATATGATAGAGCTGACAGAGATGCTCTGTGGAAGGTATTAAGAATATATGGTGTGGGAGGCAAGTTGTTAGAAGCAGTGAAAAGTTTTTATCGAGGATGTAAGGCATGTGTACGTGTAGGAAGAGAGGAAAGTGATTGGTTCTCAGTGAATGTAGGTTTGCGGCAGGGGGTGTGTGATGTCTCCATGGTTGTTTAATTTGTTTATGGATGGGGTTGTTAGGGAGGTGAATGCAAGAGTTTTGGAAAGAGGGGCAAGTATGATGTCTGTTGGGGATGAGAGAGTTTGAGAAGTGAGTCAGTTGTTGTTCGCTGATGATACAGCGCTGGTGGCTGATTCATGTGAGAAACTGCAGAAGCTGGTGACTGAGTTTGGTAAAGTGTGTGAAAAAAGAAAGTTAAGAGTAAATGTGAATAAGAGCAACGTTATTAGGTAGAGTAGGGTTGAGGGTCAAGTCAATTGGGAGGTAAGTTTGAATGGAGAAAAACTGGAGGAAGAAAAGTGTTTTAGATATCTGGGAGTGGATCTGGCAGCGGATGGAACCATGGAAACGGAAGTGGATCATAGGGTGGGGGAGGGGGCGAAAATTCTGGGAGCCTTGAAGAATGTGTGGAAGTCGAGAACATTATCTCGGAAAGCAAAAATGGGTATGTTTGAAGGAATAGTGGTTCCAACAATGTTGTATGGTTGCGAGGCATGGGCTATGGATAGAGTTGTGCGCAGGAGGATGGATATGCTGGAAATGAGATGTTTGAGGACAATATGTGGTGTGAGGTAGTTTGATCGAGTAAGTAACGTAAGGGTAAGAGAGATGTGTGGAAATAAAAAGAGCGTGGTTGAGAGAGCAGAAGAGTGTGTTTTGAAATGGTTTGGGCACATGGAGAGAATGAGTGAGGAAAGATTGACCAAGAGGATATATGTGTCGGAAGTGGTGGGAAAGAGGAAAAGTGGGAGACCAAATTGGAGGTGGAAAGATGGAGTGAAAAAGATTTTGTGTGATCGGGGCCTGAACTTGCAGGAGGGTGAAAGGAGGGCAAGGAATAGAGTGAATTGGATCGATGTGGTATACCGGGGTTGACGTGCTGTCAGTAGATTGAATCAGGGCATGTGAAGCGTCTGGGGTAAACCATGGAAAGCTGTGTAGGTGTGTATATTTTGCGTGTGTGGACGTATGTATATACATGTGTATGGGGGTGGGTTGGGCCATTTCTTTCGTCCGTTTCCTTGCGCTACCTCGCAAACTCGGGAGACAGCGACAAAGCAAAAAAAAAAAAAAAAAATATATATATATATATATATATATATATATATATATATATATATATATATATATATATATATATATATATATATATATATATATATAAAACATACTACATACAAACCTCCAACAGACAGGATCGAACCCGGCACCCCTGTGAAAGAGACGGGAATGCTAACCGCTAGGCTATGGGCCTGGTTGATAGGAAATAACTATTCGAATACTATGTACTCGAATACCCTTTGTCTCACGTTGATGAGCAACGGGGTCTACATCGGTCATTTCCCGACAGGCGCACATAGCCAGCAGATCGAATTTTACCGAAACTAACTGTAACTATATATCTATTCATTATAATTAGACGCTCTCTCCCGCTCTGGCGAGGTAACGCAAGGAAACGTACGAAAGAATGGCCCAACCCACCCACATACACATGTATATACATAAACGTCCATACCGGATACATACACAGACATATATATATATACATATATTTATATATATATATATATAGATAGATAGATAGATAGTAAGATATAGGTATAGATATTCCCAAGCGTTGATAAAAGTATATATCTGAAAGATTAAGTTCGCTAAGATGACTATTAAATCTTTTTCTGAGACGACTGAAGGAGGTATATTGCTTCTCTGTTCGGCCGGTTCCCTTCCAGACGATACGGTTGATACTCTGCATTGTGGATGTTGTGGCTGCATTTAACATACGTACAATAATTTTGAAGACATGTTTTTGACACTATCCAATGAGAAACTAGTATGAATTCCTTCCGTTGGCATTGTGTTGAGTTTATGGATCGAACTGAACTATATGACAAGTCCAGTCAAAGACTGGTGAGGGAATGTTGTTAGCAAGGGAAAAACAACGCGTCTCGCTCAGTAAAAGGTCGCCACCAGTATAGGTGACCTCAGTCTAACGAATGGGTTGGGAAAACATTTTTTCCTAAAGAAAGAGGCGACGCTTAGTCTTCCCATGACCACCATAGCATTGAATTCTTCCTGAAATCCGAGTGTCAGCCGTATACGGCATTGGAATCATCTAAGATATATTCAGATTGGTTTTTTTACGAGAATGGAAATAAGATCATCAAATCTGAGATAGGAAGTGAAAGTACCGGTTCATAATTTTATGATGTACCGACCGTAGTGATCATATTATTATCTTTTTCCTCCTAAACGAGTGGGCGTTGCAAGGGTTGGTAGAGTGTAGGAAATTCGGAGGAGACTTTTTTTAAAAATCATGCACCACAAAACAGGGATAACTAATTTCTGGATTAGTTGAACATTGTCATGATATGGTGATTAACAAGACATCCTAGTGAAGGTATGTGTGCTTATCAAATATCATTCTATTGACTTATAAACCTACGATCATCCAAGTAAAGATTACGTCTTCAATGTGCATCTATAACTTTGCTTTATTTAATGTTGTAGATAGCTATTGAAGCCAACATTTGCGAGGAGTGATACATTCTAGTCAGCAGCCTTGGACCAAGGCCATCAACTCACCATTCTGACGTCAGAAACTTAAATCAATCCGGAGGTCTTACGTTGTTACATCTCAGGTTCAAACCAATCGACCAAAGACGAGGGAACTGTAGACCCTCTCATCCACGGGCCGAGTCATTAATTCCCAGCCAGAGTTAGCGTACGCTGCATACGGGGAAGAGCCAAGTGTCGAGAGACACTTGAGCCTGCTCATGACGCTCCAGATTTCCTCAACTGATTTCCCAAGTTCCGACGGCGAATGGGGTGTGTCCGACTGTGTCGCAACCCGCTTCATTTTGTGCAATGGAGGGCCACCTGCTGTCAGTGGACACAGGATGCTGTTCAACTGTCCGAACAACGACTCATCAAATGACACCATCATACGAACCTACGTTAAAGTGCTGGCTCCAACAAACGATGGATTGCCAAGCAACTTGTCCTGTTAGCAGCGTGTTCCAAGGTATCACCCATCACCCCTCGCACTGAGTGAGTATTCGTACTTGTCTGTCTCGGAGCATCGCCTGAGCCTCACAGGTGATCGCCTGGAGTGTTCGTAGCAGATGACTGTGGAAGCTATCACGTCCATTCGCAACGGTAAGAAAAGTTTCCAGGTCATGCCCAACGTCAACCATGAAGGCATGTTGATCTCCCCATTGCGCTTCATTGCGCAATATGGACGATAAAAGCATAGCGAACAACACTAAACACATTTTTCAGCTCTATGTTTACGTTAGAAAGCAACGACATGAATTTTGAGACGGTGATAAATCGCACATACACACGATACAAGAATTTGCCGTCACAGTTAGAGAAGTACTAACACAGAGAGATAAGTTGAAGACTATGAGAAGCCCAGGTCCTGATCGTTTTTATCCATGAGTGATTAAGAAAGCCAAACACGATATTGCCGGACCGTTAACCTAATCTTCAATGAATTGCTCAAGAATGGAATGGTCCAGCAGGACTTCAGACCAGCAGACGTCACTCCTATATATAAAAACCTGAAGCCGCAAATTGCCTAGTGATTACCTTCTTATAAGTCTGATATCAATTATATGTAAACTCCTGTAGTCAATTATTAGAGACAATATCGTAGCCTACCTGGAACAAAACCGCCTGATCAGTTATACACAGCATGGTTTTATAAGACGCAGATCATGTCAGACGAACCTCCTTGAATTCTAGCCTACATTTTTTAATACCCACGACAAGACAAAAGCAATAGACATGATGTTTCTGGACTTCCAGAGAACATTCGTCTAAGTCCCTCACGTTAAACTGATGCACAAAATCCGGGCCTTGGGGATTACTGTTTGCATAGGAAATTAGATAGAGCTTGGTTACGTGACAGGAAGCAGAAGGTCGTAATGAATGAGGAATCACTACTGTGGTCACCCGTCAGTAATAGCGTTCCCCCCCTCAGGGATCCGTGATTGGACCTATACTCTTCATCATTTATATTAACAATATTAACGTAGTAGTGTCTCAGATCTGCAGATGACACACAGATCGGCAATGCCATATTAACAGAGGAAGATGGGCTAAGAGTACAAGAAGATCTAAATGTAATCACTGAATGGTCTAGTAAATGCTAAATGCCATCTAACGTCATTAAATATCAGCTGTGACAAGGAGGAAACCTAAACAAAGATGTACATTATGAACTGATGGGCCACAAGATAAAGGCCACCCTTAATGGGAGAGATCTAGGGGTCATTCTCCAATAATTTCAAATTCTCCCAGCATTGCCATGTAGCTGTCAAGAAAGCAAATAGGATTTTAGGATTTATAAACAGAAACTTTGTGTCCAAAAACAAGGATGTGATATTGCCACTATACCTAAGTCTAGCAAGACCACATCTCGAAATTGCAGTGCAGTTTCGGATCCCCTGCTTAAGTAAGAACTTTCTTAAAGTGCAAGCAGTGAAGCGAAGAGCAACTAAATTGATTCCCTTCTTGCTCAACAAACCATATGAGGAGAGACTGCAAGAATAGAAACTTGTTCTCCCTAAGCAAGAGGCGCCTCCAGGGCACATTAACATGATGTCTCAAAACACTTTAAGGATTCAACAACGTCGATACTGAACATATCTCTTTACAGTAGCGCCAGCATTACCAACGATAGAAAATGGATTAAAACGTAAAAGGTCACCGAGTTAATCTAGAATGTAGGAAATATCTTTTTACCAGCAACATCATTGTTGTATGGAATAAGACCCAGAAAAACGTTCTTCACCCTTAATATCCTTAAGATTAAGCTTGAAAATCATTTGTCGCTCTCGAGTATTGAATAATTTATTTCATCAGTGGTATATCGCGCTGGCTTCTCAACCACTGATCTCTCCCTGGACATGTTATGGTATCATACTAAATATTGACTACCCATGTCACCCTCTTTAACAAAGTAATTGGGAATTATTGTATCATTCTTCAACATCAGGGATAATATAGGCATAGCAAGTCGGTAGGCTGGAACTCAGGTTTATCCTTAGTATTGTCTTTATAACAAAAAGTGAAGGGATGTATGTCACTGATGAATTTCCTATAAAAATTTCCTTCAGGGCATATATGTATATCAGTTCTGCAAGGTATTTTTTCTACTTGTTTTCCTGACGTCGTGTGCTGGAGAGTGGAGGGTGGGGAGAGAGCCTTTGCTTTGCTATCCTTTTTTTTCTACTGCTTATCAGAAGACCTTTTCTTTTTATATTTCATTTTCTTACTTTTAAGGCCAGACCACCTCGTTTGGACCTTGGGTTTGTGTGGTCTGTGTATCTATGTAACTCTATGTAACTCACGTGCGAGACATGCACGGAGTTGCCGACAGGGCGGCATAATGAATGGTAATCGTCAGATCAGCGACGAAATGCAATACATTGCGTTACAGCGAAAAATTATGAAGATACATGAAGCAAGAACATACCACGTGACACCTGCGTGGTCTTTCTCAAGAACAGATTCGTGTTGATTAATGCCACGAACTGGACACGCTCTTAGGACTCAAGATCACTTAGGGATCAAAATGCAAGTGCAATCCTAATTGTTAATACAGAGTTATTTTTGAGCAAATTAGGTCGCATGACTAACAAAGCCTCTATATTTTACGAGATGTAATTACTGGAATGTGTGACTGACGACTGAAAATATATGTATTTGAAAATATTGCATGTTTTATCATTTAAGTGACGCTCAGTTCCACAATATTTCTTGACACGCACAGAGCGAATTATATAATGGTCATATTTGATACTCACCAACCCTTATGCGTGCAAGTATGGAGCACCGAATGAAAACCTAAGAAATCTGAGAAATCCTACTTAATTTCATGAAAAGATAACAATCCTATGTTAGACACAGTGGCAGAATAATAACCGTTGCATTTAGCATGTTTGATGTCATGGATGTTAGCGCTGCTAGAAACGCATAGTTTCTGATGGTTTGTGCTCAGTGGCATGTTTCCCAATAATCATAAACCAACCTTAAGTCGATCTATGTAAAACATTAAGATGTGACTTCTTTCTAAGACATATTTACACATCAAATACCTCAGGTAGTTATTCATGTCTTGCGATCATAAAGGTAGTCTTAATTTTGATAGAGTTTTTAGGAGTAAGGCAAAAATTACAGCACCTGTTCGCGTTGCTAAACATGACGCATACACAGGCCTACCAATATCAAGAGTATACGTTTGAATCCTTGTTGTGGTAGTCAGTCCACAGTCAACCCGATTTTTCCTCCTCTTTTTTGGGTTAGTTGATGAAGTGGGTACCTGGCTACGGCTTGGATATATATACAGTGTCCGCAAAAAGCCTTGTTTTCCCCCTATACATTTCAAAAGGCGATGTCACACTTACATTTTAGTACTTTGTTATCTCTCCATTGGCCTTAATTGCCTTCTGCAGACGTATGGGCATGGCATTGGCAAGGTTCCTGAAGTATTCTAGGTCCATGTGTGGGGTCCAGAGGGTTTTGATCTCTTTAAGAAAGCGAGGGACCGAAGAGGTGTTGCAAGAGGCAGCTGCCTGATCGAGCGTTCTGAGCGCCGAGTGAGCCTAGGAATCTTACGTGATCCCACATTTTTTTGTTTCCAGACAAAAATTCGGACTCTTTCTTCCTTAGAAAGTTAAAAAGTTAAAAGCCAGCCATGATGAACGTAAATGAAATAAATACAGCACCCAGAGGAGAAATCCTCACAATCAAGTATCAGGGAGGAAGGTTAAAAAAGTTCCTTCCCTAGAGATAGCTTGCGGCACACTGAGGCGGTTGCTGGTACTCAAGCCACTGAAACAATAGCCTAAGCTACCAAACGTACAATGATTTCACCATGAGAGCGTCATATGTTTGTAACCATAATAAAACTTATCAAAGTATCGCCTTTGAAAGAAAATAGGGGCAGACAAGGCTTTTTGAGGACAATGTGAATGTATATATGCAAGTATGTATGTGAGGCATGTGTACGAATAGGAAGAAAGGAAAGTGATTGGTTTCCAGTGAATGTCGGTTTGCGGCAGGGGTGTATGATGTCTTCATGGCTGTTTGATTTGTTTATGAATGGGGTTGTTAGGGAGATGAATGCAAGGGTTTTGGAAAGAGGGGCAAGTATGCAGCCTGTAGTGGATGTGAGAGCTTGGGAGGTGAGTCAGTTGTTGTTTGTTGATGATACAGCGCTGGTGGCTGATTCATGTGAGAAACTGCAGAAGCTGGTGACTTAGTTTGGAAAAGTGTTTGAAAGAAGAAAGTTGAGAGCAAATGTAAATAAGAGCAAGATTATTAGGCTCAGTAGGGTTTAGGGACAAGTTAACTGGAAGGTAAGTGTGAATGGAGAAAAACTGGAGGAAGTGAAGTGTTTTAGATATCTGGGAGTGGATTTGGCAGCGGAATGAACCATGGAAGCGGAAGTGAGTCACAGGGTGGGGAGGGAGCGAAGGTTCTGGGAGCGTTGAAGAATGTGTGGAGGGAGAAAACATTATCTCGGAAAGCAAAAATGGGTATGTTTGGTGGAATAGTGGCTCAAACAATGATATATGATTACGAATCGTGGGCTATGGAGGGTGGATGTGCTGGAAATGAGATATTTGAGGACAATATGTGGTGTGAGGTGCTTTGATCGAGTAAGTAATGAAAGAGTAGGAGAGATGTGTGCAAATAAAAAGATTGTGGTTGAGAGGGCAGAAGAGAGTGCTTTGAAATGGTTTGGTCACATGGAGAGAATAAATGAGGAAAGATTGATCAAGAGGATATATGTGTCGGAGGTGGAGGGAACAAGGAGAAGTGGGAGACCAAATTGGAGGTGGAAAGATGGAGTGAAAAAGACTGAGTGATCGGGGCCTGAACATGCAGAAGGGTGAAAGGCGCGCAAGGAATAGAGTGAATTGGAACGATGTGGTATACCGGGGTCGACGTGCTGTCAATGGATTGAACCAGGGCATGTGAAGCGTCTGGGGTAAACCATTGAAAGTTTTGTGGGGCCTGGATGTGGAAAGGGAGCTGTAGTTTCGGTGCATTATACATGACAGCTAGAGACTGAGTGTGAACGAATGTGGCCTGTGTTGTCTTTTCCTAGCGCTACCTCTCGCACATGCGGGGGGGAGGGGGTTGTCATTTCATGGGTGGCGGTGGCGACGGCAATGAATGAGGGCAGACAGTATGAATTATATACATGTGTATGTATGTATATCTCTGTGTGTATACATATGTATACGTTGAGATGTATAGGTATGTATATGTGCGTGCGTGGACATGCATGTATATACACGTGTATATGGGTGGGTTGGGCCATTCTTTCGTCTGTTTCCTTGTGCTACCTCGCTAACGCGGGAGACAGCGACAAAGTATAATAAAAAGATAACGTTGAAATGTATAGGTATGTATATGTGTATGTGGGTGGGTTAGGCCATTCTTTCGTCTGTTTCCTTACGCTACCTCGCTAACGCGGGACACAGCGACAAAGTATAATAATAAATATAAATAAACATATATATATATATATATATATATATATATATATATATATATATATATATATATATATATATATATATATATGTAGAGAGAGAGAGAGAGAGAGCGTTAATGGGATGGCGTTGATTAGGCTGCCCGTCTCAGCTAACATAAAACAAAATGAACATCAATGTTTCCTCTCTTCTTCAGCTCTCTCATATCTCTGTCTGATGTTCTAAGATCCAAAAAAACAATATTCATAAAGAAGCAGAACCTTTCGGTAAACATATCCATCGAGACTTATATTACTGATCAGTAATGTGATGGAATGAATTATTTTCAAAGACATCAAGGAGTGTTGGAAAGTATGTAAGAAGATGAACAGTCTCTGTCGTATTTGACTGTGTAACTGGGAATGTTGTGAAATCCTCGGAGCATTGCTGGAAGACATGGTGCTTTGATTTTTGATAATTGTTTACACTCTGGAGAACTGATATTAGTTAATGGTTCCATGTGTACAGACTGCCCACCTTTTCCTAGGTGTGGCTCTGCTGTAAGCTGCTTGTTGCATTTGCTCTTAGTTGTGCCAGTGAAGTAGCTCAAGGTTGAATGCGAAATGTGTGTAGGAGCCATTTGAATTTGCAGCCACATATGAAGGCCATCCTCATTACGAAATACTCAGTTTTCAAGCTATCTTTCTAAGATAGTGATAACTTATGCTCATTTATAGATATTCATTCAATATTTCAAGAAATTTGAAGTACAGAAGATATTCAATAATGTCATTTCTCTTCTGTTTTCTCACTGTGTGAAATTCTTGACTCTCTATCATTACTCTTACCTCATCTATAAAGCTTGTATCACTCGAGACTTCTTTTATCCAATCAGAAATATTTTTCCTCAAATATTACAGTTACTCCCTTGCCAGGTGTGTCAGTGTGCCTATTGTTAACATGAAGCACCATTCCTTTCGTACTCCATCCTTTCCAAAACTATTGAAATAATATTTGCATATGCTAATGTAGAAGTTTGGCCGTATCAACACACTGAACTCATAAATTAACCCACCAAATTACATGGACAACACAAGGAGCATCCCAGGGACATTCACATCAAATTTCTTGTTTCACCCTGTTGTCATTGTCTCGCCTCCGTATTAGCTATACTTTGGCTATCATAGGTACAATATAGTATCACATGGTCGAAGGACTTCTCAAAGTCTTGGAATAATGTACTCTGTTGCATGATCCTCAGACATGACTTTTCCATCATCAGCCTCAGCGAGAGTCCCAAATCCAGCGTGTTTCCTCCTGGTAAAGTTTGAAGATTTCTCTCCAAGCTTTTCAGGTACATTATCCTCTGTGAGTAAAGATAAGAATTCATATCTTTCATTCTTTATACATACACGTTTTATTTTGTTTCCTTCTCAGTTGAGCCTATCGTAGATTCTTCTTTGATTTGCATCTCTACACTGATGACATACACTTCAGTTTTGTAATCCTTAGTTAACTTTATCCATCACATTATAATCATAATTACAATCATGCTCATGATAATCACCAATTCATGTTCAGCATACGTGCAAAGTAACCAAAATTGACGATCAATTCATACGAAAAATAATTTCTGATACAAATATGATTAATTCGTACACGGTTTTCTCCAGAACCAAAACATAATTCATCATCCCATTTTCCAATTTTATTCTCTCCCTCACAACGTATGAGAAATGAAAAAGCAGTTTTTTCCTCCTTTCTGTATCATCAACATCCGCTAGAAGATTACTTTCCTCATCTGTAACAGTTCCTCCTTGGCAATTCCTTTCCCTTTTGATGTTCATTCGCCATCTTATGTCTCATTTTCCTCCGCTGGTTCGTTTCCCCATGTCTTTGTATTCCTTGTCTCCTCTCCTCATACTCCATGTTCCATTCCTACCCCTATAATAGATACGAGTATGTGGCGCATCTTCTGTCTTCGTCCCATAACCTGAACGTTTTTTTTTGTTTGGTGCTAAAAGAACATCTTGCCTCTATTGTTGTCGATGAGGATTCGTCAGGCCTTAGTCTGGCACGGATCCTTGTCTCTAGACAGCCCCCTCCTCGTTTTTTTTTCTCTCTCTCTCTCTTGCCTCCATTGTCTCCTGCAAAGGGCGCGTTTCCTTTGAGTTCGAGCAGTAAAACTTAACTCTAACCACTTCTTGTGTTAGTCGCTCAGAAGTTTCGCACACTACTTCAGCGGATTGGTTTTTATTATAGTTCCAGCATTTGTGCCTTCTCATGTTTACCTTAAGATGCTTTTAGGCTTATGCCTAATTTATAATGAACTTTCTTAATTTTAGATGTTTGTGCTAGTGTGTTGGTATTGCATTTGTTTGATTTTTTATTTCTTTTATTGTAGCTTCAATTACACGTATGAAATTATGGAAACTTGTGAAATACTCTTTATGACTTTAATCTTTTTGTTTATTCGTATAAGATATCTCTCTCTCTCTCTCTCTCTCTCTCTCTCTCTCTCTCTCTCTCTCTCTCTCTCTCTCTCTCTCTCTCTCTCTCTCTCTCTATATATATATATATATATATATATATATATATATATATATATATATGCGCTACCTCGCAAGCGCGGGAGACAGCGACAAAGTATGAAAAAAAAAAAAATATATATATATATATATATATATATATATATATATATATATTTTTTTTTTTTTTTTTTTTTTTTTTCTTTCAAACTACTCGCCATTTCCCGTGTTAGCGAGGTAGCGTTAAGAACAGAGGACTGGGCCTTTGAGGGAATATCCTCACCTGGCCCCCTTCTCCGTTCCTTCTTTTGGAAACATAAAAAAAAAAAAAGAAAACGAGAGGGGAGGATTTCCAGCCCCCGCTCCCTCCCCTTTTAGTCGCCTTCTACGACACGCAGGGAATACGTGGGAAGTATTCTTTCTCTCCTATATATATATATATATATATATATATATATATATATATATATATATATATATATATATATAAAATTGAACTGATAAAATTGTGTATAAAAGACTGTGCATTTCAATTCAGTGGAGATTATTATGCTCAAAAATTTGGCTTGGCAATGGGTAACCCTCTTTCACCTGTACTAAGTAATCTTTATATGGAATTTTTTGAAACATAATTACTAAAGGATATCTTACCTTCTAATGCAATTTGGTTTAGGTATGTAGATGATGTTCTTTGTGTTTGGTCAACAAATGAAAATTTACAAATATATTTCCCCTTACTTAACAATTTAGTACCTTCCATCAAATTTACTGTAGAAAATGAAAATAATGGTATGTTACCATTTTTAGATATGCATGATCCATAGACAAGGAAACAAGTTCAAGTTTAGCATATACAGGAAACCCACCAATGTATGCTCATATATCCATTATTACTTATCTCAACATGACAGAGTTAAATTATCATCATTTTAATCTATGTTCCTTAGGGCATTACGTATTTGCAGTCCAGAGATTATTGATGATGACTTTGAGAAGATATATTCTATTGGATCTAAGTTAAAGTACCCTAGATCTTTCATTGATAAATCCCTTAAGTTAGCAAAGAAATCATTTTATAGAGTTGAGCCCAAACCTCCCATTGACACCAAGAATCTTTTAGTTCTCCCATTTAATAATAATTTCACTTTGCTTCCCATGTTGCTTAGAACCTTTAATGTAAATGTTGCCTTTAGCAACAATAATACTATAAAGAATATCTTAATCAGGAATTCACCAGAAAATTCTCTTGGTTGCATCTAGAAAGTGCCTCGTGGAAACTGTGATAAATTTTATGTTGGTCAGACTGGTAAAGATCTTTCTGTTAGACTTAAGCAACATGAATATAGTAAAAGAACGGGACAAGAATGAAAATCATAAGTTCTTCCTCACACGTTAGCCGATGCTTTTTTCCTTCAAAGAATTCTTTTCATCTATGAACAAACGTTGCAACACCATATTTCTACTGTTGCGTGTCACTATCATCGTAGTCATTCCAAACCTTCTTTAGAGCACACTTTCTATAGCTCAAGAATTTTGTTGTACACCAGCTCACGCAAGTCATCAGGATTACAATATAGTAAAATTATATACCTTACCATGTCCAATATCCTTACATGAGTTTTAGGGGATGGAAATTACTACTCTATTACATTTTTCAGTTTTGTGTACAGTCAACACCTTCCGGGTTTATCACACACCCAGCCTCAAGTAAAGGATTATTTGAACTGAAATTCCTGTCCCTAAAACTTTCATAAACTGTTCTTAAAACCCCTATGTATAGTTACCCATCAGGTCTTCAATGCACCCAATACGCTCGTCTTCAGCATGTCCGCCACCATGGGCCATATAAATACTAAGGATGATTGTGGTCTTCTGATCATCCTTGACGCCTGAAGGAGGCGCTAAGAAATTTCCACGTTCGTGGATGTGGCTTAACGTTGATGGCCTTCATGACACTGGCAAATGATAGGCCTAAAGTCTTACCACCCAACCATCCACTACCTTCCTTCACTTAACCTTCAATTCATCTTTATCATTTTCTCTGTCTTTGGAGATTTCATTGATTTACAGGGGCCGTGCCACACACACAGTGACTTAAGCACATACCGAGGATTAGCTTTAGTTTCAGGGACAAGTTTCTAATCGATCATCTAGATTCTAGAAGACGCAATTCTTCTTGATGCACAATTTACTTATTTTTTCTTCTGACCATCTGACTATGAGAAGCTGGATGTAATTTTTTCGTCGAATAAACACGACTAAATATGAATGCGCTACTTAGTTTTTGCTGTAAATATTACATTGAAATTTTAAGGCATTATTTTTGGTGAAATTTTTTTTCAATTTCATTGCAAGATCTAAAAGCACAGATAATTAAAGATTATCTGTGAAAACCACAAGTTTGATTAACTCCGATGCCTTTCTACCTCAGATACAAATGTTCTTGAAAAAGCTGTCATTATCACTTGACTGTTATTGGTTGTTAACTGACAGTTGGCAGGTGTAGGACTGGTAGATGTGATAGTAGTAGGTGTGGCAGTGGTAGATATGATAGTGAAAAATGTGTTAGTGGTAGATATAGCTGTGGTAGATGCGATATTGGTAGGTGTGGTAACTGTACTTGTTGCAGTGTTGGGTGTGACAGTGGTAGGTAAGGCAGTGGTAAGATCGTGGTAGATGTGATATTTGTAGGTGGCAGTGGTAGGTGTGGCAGTGGTAAGTGTGGCAGCAGTAGGTGCGAGAGCGGTAGGCGTTACACTGGCATGTGTAGTAGTAGTAGGTGTGGCAGTGGTAGGTGTGGTAGTGCTAGGTGCGTCAGCGGTAGATGTGGCAGTGGTAGGTGTGGTAGTGCTAGGTGCGTCAGTGGTAGGTGTGGCAGTGGTAGGTGTGGTAGTGCTAGGTGCGTCAGTGGTAGATGTGGCAGTGGTAGGTGTGGTAGTGCTAGGTGCGTCAGTGGTAAGTGTGGCAGTGGTAGGTGTCAGCGAGGAACGTACATACAGCACATAAACTTATTAACGTCATGTTCAATACAGTTTGCCGTATATAACCGCAGCTCCACTTCGTAGTGAAGGATCGAGTTCCAGTGGCTTCAGAAAGTTTGACACCCCTGATCTAGGGTGTGGAGGTGTAGTTGAGAAAGTAATACTTAAGTTTCGGCAGTCGGCTATATCTCTTAATTACACTACTGCTGGTACTGATCCTCACTACTCACTCAACTTTCATCTTTGACTCCAGGAAGTTCCTATACCACGTAAACTTCGTCGGCTTTTAGGCTAATATGGCTCAGGGCAGCGTGCAGAGGATTTCTGTATGAGAAGGAGTACGTCCAGCTCAGAGTGTATAGAGTTAGAAGGAAGATATGGATATTTGTCAGATAATGATTGACATCAAGGACACCAGAATTGGAACCTAATTCAGCTGGACGATGCTACAAAGGAGTGAATGTCGATGATCATCAAGGGCACACTGATGACATCAATCACTGCTCTGCATCTCGGGATAGAGCGTCGCGTCAGGTAAATTAACCATTAGTAATAATCTAGCTTCTCAAACGCTATCGAGCCGGCTCCATAACAGTTAGTCAGCCGTACCTGAATCGACGAGCTGTGCTATTACTGGAGGGTGAAGCCAAGGATGATGAGACCTCAGTCATCCTGGTGGTGTACAGATCACAAGGGACTTATATGACTCTGGCGTTATGATCAAAACAGGTGTAGAGGGCAGCTGCAGGAACATGACTAAATACCATACCAGAAAATGGATACAACAAGAGACGGTGTTGAGGATTACCCAGCTCCTTAAACTTTTTATCTTCAGCTTCTGTGAGACGGCATCCTTCTTTAAACGAGAAAATGATTGGAGTAGATATTACCTTAGTTCTCAGAACAATATAGAAGATGGCCTGAAGCCTCAAGCACTTGTTCTCCAGAGTCTGATGAGTTAAGCAGTATCAAAACACAGGTCTCTTCGATTCAAGCCATCGAGGATCTCTACCAGTCATGCTGGGTCCTGCAAGAACTAGATGCTTTTCATCACTGACATTCGGCGCGCATTCACTCAACTGATGATTGAACTACTTATCCCTGGCTTGTCTTAACTTATACACCACAGTTGTAGAGTCATAGCTCGGCTCAACTAGGAATCTTTCTCTCACATAAGATTCAGTCAGATTATTTGAGAGAGAGAGAGAGAGAGAGAGAGAGAGAGAGAGAGAGAGAGAGAGAGAGAGAGAGAGAGAGAGAGAGAGAGAGAGAGAGAGAGAGAGAGAGAGAGAGAGAGAGAGAGAGAGAGAGAGAGAGAGAGAGAGAGACTTACCTGAATACCATACAACATGAACAGATTGATCAAAACTCTCCTGAAAAAGGCGAGTATTCACCGTCGTTATCTGCGCTTGTCACCACAGAGGGTGCAGCTGAGTGGGATGATAACACCCCTGCCATATTCAGGCTCACTAATCGGACCAGCCTCCACCTAGAGCAACCTGAGCAACTGGGATTATAATTACTAGAAATCAGTTTAACAAAACTTAAAGACGACCTAATGATGAAGTTGATTAAGTTCGAACCTTACTAGAGATATGCCTTCCACGAAATTTTAGCCTCTTTTCTCGCACGAATTTCTGAGTTCAGTGTAGCTGCTTTTGTGAATGCTGCCTGAATCGTATGCCACAACATGCCAGACCACAAGATTAAATTTCCGTGAAAGATGCGCTCAGGAAACCATTCCGCCAACAATTCTTCACTTTGTGAGTAAGACTGAGCACGGAGCAGACATCAGAATATCATCGCTAAGTTTTGTTGAATCCAAAACGTAAGCGCTTATTTCCCGGCTACTTCAGCACAACTGCTGTGTGAGGGACAAAATAAATATGAAGAATCTCAGTAATATTGAAAAGATCGTGAGAATCCATTCCTTGTATACATGGCCATGGCTGTCCGTATTTAGTAAGACCAGGAAGAGACATTTAGTGGAACCACTACATGGCAGTGGTATCAGAATTTGCTATGACAGTTTATGACATCTTAGTGCAACTTAGGGAAGCAGTCAGCCCACTATTCTGTCCAACAGATCTCAGAAAAGGATTATTCACAACATCTGCCACGAACAGCACTGACCACAGACCTTGGGCAACAACAGGGACGACGCCATCTTTTCATGGAAACAGCAATTTCACGTTCCTGTATCCCAGCAGCAACAACATAGATGAAATGTGAGAGGGAATGAAAGACGGCAAAATGAAAACAGTTCCGGAGCCTCCTGACAGCCATACCAACATCTGACCACTTTACTTCATTGAGACGAATCCGATTCCCCTTTCTGGCCAGAGGCCCAGAACTGTCTTTACAAGGGCCTTGCCTGGCTTACTGAAAGCTGACTTGACTCCAGAGTATGAATGATTTGAGGAGGTGAGCATCACAGTTGTAGTGGATGATATACCTTCCATAAAAAGTGCTATGAATGATGCTACAAAAGTTCAGAGTTTTGACAGGTACGTAATCTAATTCTGTACAATGAAGAATATATGAATCGACACCTAGATCATGCAAACGATAAATCTCCGTCATACCATATTAGAAAATCCATCATTCAAATGCATCACTGAAGGCCATATCATAACATCAGGTGGTTCTTTGAAAAAGTGTTTTCTCTCCAACACCAAAAATAAAAATATGGTGACTACATGTCAATTGAATGGTAGTTTCAGTAGTAATCTGACCTATAAAGACGTTACTGTTGATGACATATTACTGTAAGGAAATCAAATGTATTTTTACTTTGCAGGAACAAATAAGAGTTAGGAAAGTAGACTGTTGCAGAAAGAGAAACATTGGACACCAGCATTTCAATCCAAGCTTAGTTCTTGGTCTCTTATATCTCAGCCAATATTACCTATGCATGTTGACTTCTCTTTGGAGCGTACCACTCATCCATTCTCCATACGACCACCGCATCATCATCCAAACAATGAATTCAGTTTTAAGTACATGTGACAGTATCCCAGCCACCACCTCTCAGCTCTCGCCACCACCCTTTCGTTCTCCATCAATACCTTTATCCTCCACCATCGCCGCTTAACGCCTCCTCACGACAACTTACGATCCCACCATTACCTCTCAGCTTCCCCATCAACAACCCTTCTCTCCCTAAAACCATGCCTCTATCATTTTTATCCTAAAACCTCTACAATTAACCTTTACTTCCCGAGAATCTCCCTACAAATCTCTATCGCTGTTTATCTCCTCTTCTGCTCTGTGTGAATACTGAAAGGTATGAATTTCTGTTTAATGAATTAACAGCAGGAAGTCCAGATTTTCTTTATCTTTTTTTTTTTTTTGAGGCACAGGAGTGATTTTCTAAATATGATGGAATAACCCCATCTAAATTCCTAACACCGTACCAGCAACGAGATTGCCAATCTAACCTTTTCGTCGTCCATTGCTCATAAGCCAACTGCAGTCTCTCGATGCGCTCAATCTGTGAAAGCGAACCAGACTCCCAATCCACGACCAAGTGTTTGAAGTGCTGTAAGAGGTCCCAGGGGGCACTTTAGGGCGAACATGAAGTAGGTTTCGTCCCTGGACTCAGTGCCTGGTGCAACTGTATTATTCATTCTGTCAGACTCACCTCTCCTCCAAGGACGAGCAAAGCAGGTGGCACAAAGCCGGTAAGACGATAACCTCAACCATGCTGGACTAGGATACAACTCACCTGAGGAAGGCTCCGGTGTTGACTCATACATGTTTCGTGAAGATATACTTTCTCCTTCTGTAGCCCCGGTTTTCCTTGGACGTCGGTGTATCTGCTGCAGAAAAGTGGCCAGACATTGTGTGTGTGTGTGTGTGTGTGTGTGTGTGTGTGTGTGTGTGTGTGTGTGTGTGTGTGTGTGTGTGTGTGTGTGTGTGTGTGTGTGTGTGTGTGTGTGTGTGTGTGTGTGTGTGTGTGTGTGTGTGTGTGTGTGTGTGTGTGTGTGTGTGTGTGTGTGTGTGTGTGTGTGTGTGTGTGTGTGTGTGTGTGTGTGTGTGTGTGTGTGTGTGTGTGTGTGTGTGTGTGTGTGTGTGTGTGTGTGTGTGTGTGTGTGTGTGTGTGTGTGTGTGTGTGTGTGTGTGTGTGTGTGTGTGTGTGTGTGTGTGTGTGTGTGTGTGTGTGTGTGTGTGTGTGTGTGTGTGTGTGTGTGTGTGTGTGTGTGTGTGTGTGTGTGTGTGTGTGTGTGTGTGTGTGTGTGTGTGTGTGTGTGTGTGTGTGTGTGTGTGTGTGTGTGTGTGTGTGTGTGTGTGTGTGTGTGTGTGTGTGTGTGTGTGTGTGTGTGTGTGTGTGTGTGTGTGTGTGTGTGTGTGTGTGTGTGTGTGTGTGTGTGTGTGTGTGTGTGTGTGTGTGTGTGTGTGTGTGTGTGTGTGTGTGTGTGTGTGTGTGTGTGTGTGTGTGTGTGTGTGTGTGTGTGTGTGTGTGTGTGTGTGTGTGTGTGTGTGTGTGTGTGTGTGTGTGTGTGTGTGTGTGTGTGTGTGTGTGTGTGTGTGTGTGTGTGTGTGTGTGTGTGTGTGTGTGTGTGTGTGTGTGTGTGTGTGTGTGTGTGTGTGTGTGTGTGTGTGTGTGTGTGTGTGTGTGTGTGTGTGTGTGTGTGTGTGTGTGTGTGTGTGTGTGTGTGTGTGTGTGTGTGTGTGTGTGTGTGTGTGTGTGTGTGTGTGTGTGTGTGTGTGTGTGTGTGTGTGTGTGTGTGTGTGTGTGTGTGTGTGTGTGTGTGTGTGTGTGTGTGTGTGTGTGTGTGTGTGTGTGTGTGTGTGTGTGTGTGTGTGTGTGTGTGTGTGTGTGTGTGTGTGTGTGTGTGTGTGTGTGTGTGTGTGTGTGTGTGTGTGTGTGTGTGTGTGTGTGTGTGTGTGTGTGTGTGTGTGTGTGTGTGTGTGTGTGTGTGTGTGTGTGTGTGTGTGTGTGTGTGTGTGTGTGTGTGTGTGTGTGTGTGTGTGTGTGTGTGTGTGTGTGTGTGTGTGTGTGTGTGTGTGTGTGTGTGTGTGTGTGTGTGTGTGTGTGTGTGTGTGTGTGTGTGTGTGTGTGTGTGTGTGTGTGTGTGTGTGTGTGTGTGTGTGTGTGTGTGTGTGTGTGTGTGTGTGTGTGTGTGTGTGTGTGTGTGTGTGTGTGTGTGTGTGTGTGTGTGTGTGTGTGTGTGTGTGTGTGTGTGTGTGTGTGTGTGTGTGTGTGTGTGTGTGTGTGTGTGTGTGTGTGTGTGTGTGTGTGTGTGTGTGTGTGTGTGTGTGTGTGTGTGTGTGTGTGTGTGTGTGTGTGTGTGTGTGTGTGTGTGTGTGTGTGTGTGTGTGTGTGTGTGTGTGTGTGTGTGTGTGTGTGTGTGTGTGTGTGTGTGTGTGTGTGTGTGTGTGTGTGTGTGTGTGTGTGTGTGTGTGTGTGCGTGTGTGTGTGTGTGTGTGTGTGTGTGTGTGTGTGTGTGTGTGTGTGTGTGTGTGTGTGTGTGTGCTGACCTATAAATTATAATACACATAAATGTGCACCTATAAAGCTTTCAACAGCATGACTAGCTCCATCTGTTCGAGCTTATCATTTCTTGAATATGATAGTACATGCGTAATGAATGTTACTATTAATCGCGATACAAGAGCGCAATGGAATTAAGCAGGTAACTTTGGCGAAATTATTGGTTCAGATGCGTTGAGATTATCAATTCAGAATTCTGTGTAGTGTTGGAAATACATCTATAATCATGAGGGAATATATCTGTTATACTCTTGAAATACACAATTGAGTTACAGGATTCTGAAATCTCAATTGCATATTCTGTGGTCTTACTCATGATACTGATATATATATATATATATATATATATATATATATATATATATATATATATATATATATATATATATATATATATATATATATATATATATATATATATATATATATATATATAGATATGTATATATATATCCATTTGCTTTTCTAAGTATTTGTCACATACATTCTTCAAATCAAACACCTGATCCACACATCCTCTATCACTTCTGAAAGCACACTGCTCTTCCCCAATCTGATGCTCTGTACATGCCTTCATCCTCTCAATCAATACCCTCCCATATAATTTACCAGGAATACTCAACAAACTTATACCTCTGTAATTTGAACACTCACCTTTGTCTCCTTTGCCTTTGTACAAATGGCACTATGCAGGCATTCTGCCAATCCTCAGGCACCTCATATGAGTCATACATACATTAAATAACCTTACCAAACAGTCAACAATACAGTCACTTTCGTATAATAATCACATGATCAGGGGAAACATAAGAGAGAAATATAACAGTCAGTTGATATACAACTAAGAGACGTAGCTAGATCGCCATTTGGTAAAAATGCGATTGTCCCCTGATGATATGATTATTACACGGAAGTGCACTTGGGAACTTTTCGTGTCTCATCATCCCCATGGACTCATAGGATTATACTTGATCTCGTGCAAAATTGTGATCATTTGCTATATATATACATATATATATATATATATATATATATATATATATATATATATATTTATATATATATATATATATATATATATATATATATATATATATATATATATATATATATTTTTTTTTTTTTTTTTTTTGCTTTGTCGCTGTCTCCCGCGTTTGCGAGGTAGCGCAAGGAAACAGACGAAAGAAATGGTCCAACCCACCCCCATACACATGTATATACATACGTCCACACACGCAAATATACATACCTACACAGCTTTCCATGGTTTACCCCAGACGCTTCACATGCCCTGATTCAATCCACTGACAGCACGTCAACCCCGGTATACCACATCGATCCAATTCACTCTATTCCTTGCCCTCCTTTCACCCTCCTGCAGGTTCACGCCCCGATCACACAGAATCTTTTTCACTCCATCTTTCCACCTCCAATTTGGTCTCCCACTTCTCGTTCCCTCCACCTCCGACACATATATCCTCTTGGTCAATCTTTCCTCACTCATTCTCTCCATGTGCCCAAACCATTTCAAAACACCCTCTTCTGCTCTCTCAACCACGCTCTTTTTATTTCCAAACATCTCTCTTACCCTTACGTTACTTACTCGATCAAACCACCTCACACCACACATTGTCCTCAAACATCTCATTTCCAGCACATCCATCCTCCTGCGCACAACTCTATCCATAGCCCACGCCTCGCAACCATACAACATTGTTGGAACCACTGTTCCTTCAAACATACCCATTTTTGCTTTCCGAGATAATGTTCTCGACTTCCACACATTCTTCAAGGCTCCCAGGATTTTCGCCCCCTCCCCCACCCTATGATCCACTTCCGCTTCCATGGTTCCATCCGCTGCCAGATCCACTCCCAGATATCTAAAACATTTTACTTCCTCCAGTTTTTCTCCATTCAAACTCACCTCCCAATTGACTTGACCCTCCACCCTACTATACCTAATTACCTATTCACATTTACTCTTAACTTTCTTCTTTCACACACTTTACCAAACTCAGTCACCAGCTTCTGCAGTTTCTCACATGAATCAGTCACCAGCGCTGTATCATCAGCGAACAACAACTGACTCACTTCCCAAGCTCTCTCATCCACAACAGACTTCATACTTGCACCTCTTTCCAAAACTCTTGCATTCACCTCCCTAACAACCCCATCCATAAACAAATTAGACAAACATGGAGACATCACACACCCCTGCCGCAAACCTACATTCACTGAGAACCAATCACTTTCCTCTCTTCCTACACGTATACATGCCTTACATCCTCGATAAAAACTTTTCACTGCTTCTAACAACTTGCCTCCCTCACCATATATTCTTAATACCTTCCACAGAGCATCTCTATCAACTCTATCATATGCCTTCTCCAGATCCATAAATGCTACATAGAAATCCATTTCCTTTCTAAGTATTTCTCACATACATTCTTCAAAGCAAACACCTGATCCACACATCCTCTACCACTTCTGAAACCACACTGCTCTTCCCCAATCTGATGCTCTGTACATGCCTTCACCCTCTCAATCAATACCCTCCCATATAATTTACCAGGAATACTCAACAAACTTATACCTCTGTAATTTGAGCACTCACTCTTATCCCCTTTGCCTTTGTACAATGGCACTATGCACGCATTCCGCCAATCCTCAGGCACCTCACCATGAGTCATACATACATTAAATAACCTTACCAACCAGTCAATAATAGAGTCACCCCCTTTTTTAGTAAATTCCACTGCAATACAATCCAAACCTGCTGCCTTGCCGGCTTTCATCTTCCGCAAAGCTTTTACTACCTCATATCTGTTTACCAAATCATTTTCCCTAACCCTCTCACTTTGCACACCACCTCGACCAAAACACCCTATATCTGCCACTCTATCATCAAACACATTCAACAAACCTTCAAAATACTCACTCCATCTCCTTCTCACATCACCACTACTTGTTATCACCCCCCCATTTGCGCCCTTCACTGAAGTTCCCATTTGCTCCCTTGTCTTACGCACTTTATTTACCTCCTTCCAGAACATCTTTTTATTCTCCCTAAAATTTAATGATACTCTCTCACCCCAGCTCTCATTTGCCATCTTTTTAACCTCTTGCACCTTTCTCTTGACCTCCTGTCTCTTTCTTTTATACATCTCCCACTCAATTGCATTTTTTCCCTGCAAAAATCGTCCAAATGCCTCTCTCTTCTCTTTCACTAATAATCTTACTTCTTCATCCCACCACTCACTACCCTTTCTAATCAACCCACCTCCCACTCTTCTCATGCCACAAGCATCTTTTGTGCAATCCATCACTGATTCCCTAAATACATCCCATTCCTCCCCAACTCCCCTTACTTCCATTGTTCTCACCTTTTTCCATTCTATACTCAGTCTCTCCTGTTACTTCCTCACACAAGTCTCCTTCCCAAGCTCACTTACTCTCACCACCCTCTTCACCCCAACATTCACTCTTCTTTTCTGAAAACCCATACAAATCTTCACGTTCGCTTCCACAAGATAATGATCAGACATCCCTCCAGTTGCACCTCTCAGCACATTAACATCCAAAAGTCTCTCTTTCGCGCGCCTGTCAATTAACACGTAATCCAATAACGCTCTCTGGCCATCTCTCCTACTTATATACGTATACTTATGTATATCTCGCTTTTTAAACCAGGTATTCCCAATCACCAGTCCTTTTTCAGCACATAAATCTACAAGCTCTTCACCATTTCCATTTACAACACTGAACACCCCATGTATACCAATTATTCCCTCAACTGCCACATTACTCACCTTTGCATTCAAATCACCCATCACTATAACCCGATCTCGTGCATCAAAACAACTAACACACTCATTCAGCTGCTCCCAAAACACTTGCCTCTCATGATCTTTCTTCTCATGCCCAGGCGCATATGCACCAATAATCACCCATCTCTCTCCATCAATTTCAGTTTTACCCATATCAATCAAGAATTTACTTTCTAACATTCTATCACATACTCCCACAACTCCTGTTTCAGGAGTACTGCTACTCCTTCCCTTGCTCTTGTCCTCTCACTAACCCCTGACTTTACTCCCAAGACATTCCCAAACCACTCTTCCCCTTTACCCTTGAGCTTCGTTTCACTCAGAGCTAAAACATCCAGGTCCTTTCCTCAAACATACTACCTATCTCTCCTTTTTTCACCTCTTGGTTACATCTACACACACACATATATATATATATATATATATATATATATATATATATATATATATATATATATATATATATATATATATATATGTATTTGGTATTTGGTATGTTTTGGACAATCACATGTTTACCAAATGGCGTCCTAGCTTCGTCTCTTCGATGTATATCAACTGACTGTTATATTCCTCTCGTGTGACTCCCCTGATGATGTGATTATTAGACGAAAGTGCACTTGGGAACTTTTCGTGTTTCATTTTCCCCGTGGACTCATAGGAATATCTTGATCACGCGCAAAATTGTGATCCTTTCCAATATATATATATATATATATATATATATATATATATATATATATATATATATATATATATATATATATATATATATATATATATACATATATATATATATATATATATATATATATATATATATATATATATATATATTTTATTTATTTATTTTGCTTTGTCGCTGTCTCCCGCGTTAGCGAGGTAGCGCAAGGAAACAGACGAAAGAATGGCCCAACCCGCCCACATACACATGTATATACATACACATCCACACACGCAGATATACACACCTATACATCCCAATGTACACACATACATAGACACACGGACACATTCATACGTACACATGCACATAATTCACACTGTCCGCCCCTACCCGTTCCCATCGCCACCCCGCCACACATGAAATAACAACCTCCTCCCCCCTCATGTGCGCGAGGCAGCGCTAGGAAAGACACCAAAGGCCCCATTCGTTCACACTCAGTCTCCAGCTGCCATGCAATAATGCACCGAAACCACAGCTCCCCCTCCACATCCAGGCCCCACACACTTTCCACGGTCCACCCAAGACGCTTCACACGCCCTGGCTCAATCCACCGACAGCAACGTCGACCCCGGCACACCACACCGCCCCAACTCACTCCATTCCCTGCACGCCCCCCACCCTCCTGCATATGTCTTTTAATTATTATATTTTGTCGCTGTCTTTCCAAAAGAAGGAACAGAGAAATGGGTCAGGTGAGGGTATTCCCTCAAAGGCCCACTCCTCTGTTCTTAACGCTACCTCGCTAATGCGGGAAATGGCGAATAGTTTGAAAGAAAAAAGAAAAGATATATATATATATATATATATATATATATATATATATATATATATATATATATATATATATATATATATATATATACATACACGCCCACACACGCCCATATACATATGTACACATGTACATAATTCACACTTGCTGCCTTTATCAATTTCCGTCTCCACCCCGGCACACATGAAAAGACAACCCCCTCCCCCCGCAAGCCACATTTGGTCACACTCAGTCTCTAGCTGTCATGTATAATGCACCGAAACCACAGCTCCCTTTCCACATCCAGGCCCCACACAACATATCATGGTTTACCCTAGACGCTTCACACGCCCTGGTTCAATCAACTGACAGCACGTCGATCCCGGTATACGACATCGTTGAAATTCACTCTATTCCTTACGCGCCTTTCACCTTCCTGCATGTTCAGGGCCCCGATCGCTCAAAATCTTTTTCACTCCATCTTTCCACCTCCAGTTTGGTCTCCCACTTCTCCTCGTTCCCTCCACCTCTGACACATATATATTCTTTGTTAGTCTTTTCTCACTCAATCTCTCCATGTGACCAAACCATTTAAAAACACCCTCTTTTGCTCTCTGAACCACACTCTTTTTATTACCACACTTTTCTATTACCCTTTCATTACTTACTCGATCAAACCACATCACACCACATACTGTCCTGAAATATCTCATTTCCATCACACCCACCCTCCTCCGCACAACTCTATCTATAGCCCACGCCTCGAAACAATATAAAATTGTTGGAAACGCTATTCCTTCAAGCATACCCATTTTTGCTCTCCGAGATAATGTACTCGACTTCCACACATTCTTTAACGCTCCCAGAACTTTCGCCCCCTCCCCCACCCTGTCACTCACTTCCGCTTCCATCCGCTGCCAAATCCACTCCCAGATATCTAAAACACTTCACTTCCTTCAGTTTTTCTCCATTCAAACTTTCCTCCCAATTGACTTCTCCCTTATCCCTAGTGTACCTAATAATCTTTCTCTTATTCACATTTACTCTCAACTTTCTTCTTTGACACACTTCACCAAACTCAGTCACCAGTTTCTGCAGTTTCTCATATGAATCAACCACCAGAGCTGTAGCATCACCGAACAACAGCTGACTCACTTCACAAGCCCTCTCATCCACAACAGACTGCAAACTTGCCCCTCTTTCCAAAACTCTTGCATTCACCTCCCTAACAACCTCATCCATAAACAAATTAAACAACCATAGAGACATCACGCACCCCTGCCGCAAACCGACATTCACTGAGAACCAATCACTTTCCTCTCTTCCTACTCGTACACATGCCTTACATCCTCGATATCTTTTCACTGCTTCTAACAACTTGCCTCCCACACCATATATTCTTAATACCTTCCACAGAGCATCTCTATCAGCTCTATCATATGCCTTCTCTAGATCCATAGATGCTACCTACAAACCCATTTGCTTTTCTAAGTATTTCTCACACACACACATACACACACACACACACACACACACACACACACACGCATATATATATATATATATATATATATATATATATATATATATATATATATATATATATATATATATATATATATATATATATATATATATATATATATCCCTGTTGATATGGGAGAAAGACTACTTCCCACGTACTCCCTGCGTGTCGTAAAAGGCGATTAAAAGGGAAGGGAGCGGGGGGGCTGGAAATCCTCCCCCCTCTTTTTTTTTTTTTTCCAAAAAGAAGGATCAGAGAAGGGGGCCAGGTGAGAATATTCCGTCTTAGGCCCAGTCCTCTGTTCCTAACGCTATCTCGCTAACGCAGGAAATGGCGAATAATATAAAAAAAGAAGAAAAAAGAAATATGTATATATATATATATATATATATATATATATATATATATATATATATATATATATATATATATATATATATATATATGTATACATGTGTGTGTGTGTGTGTGTGTGTGTGTGTGTGTGTGTGTGGTTTCGGTGCATTATACATGACAGCTAGATACTGAGCGTAAAAGAATATGGCCTTTGTTGTCTTTTCCTAGCGCTACCTCGCGCACCTGCGGGGAGGGGGTTTTCATTTCATGCGTGGCGGAGTGGCGACGAGAATGAATAAGGGCAGACAGTAAGAATCATATACATGTATATTTCTTTTTCTTTTTTTTTTCATACTATCCGCCATTTCCCGCGACAGCGAGGTAGCGTTAAGAACAGAGGACTGGGCCTTTGAGGAAATATCCTCACCTGGCCCTCTTCTCTGTTCCTTCTTTTGGAAAAAAAAAAAACGAGAGGGGAGGATTTCCAGCCCCCCGCTCCCTTCCCTTTTAGTCGCCTTCTACGACACGCAGGGAATACGTGGGAAGTATTCTTTCTCCCCTATCCCCAGGGATACATGTATATATATGTATATATTTGTGTGTCTATATATATGTATACGTTGAGATGTATCGGTATGTATATGTGCGTGTGTGGATGTGTATGTATATACATGTGTATGTGGGTGGGTTGGGCCATTCTTTCGTCTGTTTCCTTTCGCTACCTCGCTAACGCGGGAGACAGCGACAAAGTATAATAAATAAAATAAGAATAGATAAGAATATATAAATACATAGATACATATATATATATATATATATATATATATATATATATATATACATTTATTATTTTGCTTTGGCGCTGTCTCCCGCGTTTGCGAGGTAGCGCAAGGAAACAGACGAAGGAAATGGCCCAACCCACCCCCATACATAATGTATACACACACACACGTCCACACGCAAATATACATACCTATACATCTCAATGTACACATATATATACATACACAGACACATACATATATACCCATGCACACAATTCACACTTTCTGCCCCCATTCACTCTCATCGCCACCTCGCCACACATGGAATTCCATCCCCCTCTCCCCTCATGTGAGCGAGGTAGCACTAGGAAAAGACAACAAAGGCCCCATTCGTTCACACTCAGTCTCTAGCTGCCACGCAAAAATGCCCGAAACCACAGCTCCCTTTCCACATCCAGGCCCCAAGCAACTTTCCATGGTTTACCCCAGACGCTTCACGTCTGGGGTCAATCCACTGACAGCACGTCAACCCCGGTATACCACATCGATCCAATGCACTCTATTTCTTGCTCTCCTTTCACCCTCCTGCATGTTCAGGCCCCAATCACACAAAATCTTTTTCACTCCATCTTTCGACCTCCAATTTGGTCTCCCTCTTCTCCTCGTTCCCTCCACCTCCGACACATATATCCTCTTGGTCAATCTTTCCTCACTCATTCTCTCCATGTGCCCAAACCATTTCAAAACACCCTCTTCTGCTCTCTCAACCACGCTCTATTTATTTCCACACATCTCTCTTACCCTTACATTACTTACTCGATCAAACCACCTCACACCACAAATTGTCCTCAAACATCTCATTTCCAGCACATCCACCCTCCTGCGCACAACTCTATCCATAGCCCACGCCTCGCAACCATACAACATTGTTGGAACCACTATTCCTTCAAACATACTCATTTTTGTTTCCGAGATAATGTTCTCGACTTCCACACATTCTTCAAGGCTCCCAGGATTTTCGCCCACTCCCCCACCCTATGATTCACTTCCGCTTCCATGGTTCCATCCGTTGCCAGATCCACTCTCAGATATCTAAAACACTTTACTTCCTCCAGTTTTTCTCCATTCAAACTTACCTCCCAAATGACTAGACCATCAACCCTACTGTACCTAATAACCTTGCTCTTATTCACATTTACTCTTAACTTTCTTCTTTCACACACTTTACTAAACTCAGTCACCAGCTTCTGCAGTTTCTCACATGAATCAGCCACCAGCGCTGTATCATCAGCGAACAACAACTGACTCACTTCCCAAGCTCTCTCATCCCCAACAGACTTCATACTTGCCCCTCTTTCCAAAACTCTTTTATTCACCTCCCTAACAACCCCATCCATAAACAAATTAAACAACCATGGAGAAATCACACACCCCTGCCGCAAACCTACATTCACTGAGAACCAATCACTTTACTCTCTTCCTACACGTACACATGCCTTACATCCTCGATAAAAACTTTTCACTGCTTCTAACAACTTGCCTCCAACACCATATACTCTTAATACCTTCCACAGAGCATCTCTATCAACTCTATCATATGCCTTCTCCAGATCCATAAATGCTACATACAAATCCACTTGCTTTTCTAAGTATTTCTCACATACATTCTTCAAAGCAAACACCTGATCCATCCACACATCCTCTACATATATATATATATATATATATATATATATATATATATATATATATATATATATATATATATATATATATATATATATATATATATTCATTCTATTCGCCATTTCCCGCGTTAGCGAGGTAGCGGTAAGAACAGAGGACTGAGCCTTCGCGTGAATATCCTTACTTGGCCCCCTTCTCTGTTCCTTCTTTTGGAAAATTAAAAATGAGTGGGAGGATTTCTAGCCCCCCGCTCTCTTCCCTTTTAGTCGCTTTCTACGACATGCAGGAAATACATGGGAAGTATACTTTCCCCATATCCCCTAACGCGGGAAATGGCGAATAGTATGAAAGAAAAAGGAAAGATATATATATATATATATATATATATATATATATATATATATATATATATATATATATATATATATATATATATATATATATATATATATATATATATATATATATATATATATATATATATATATATATATATATATATATATATATATATATATTATATATATATATATATATATATATATATATATATATATATATATATATATGTGTATATATATATATATATATATATATATATATATATATATATATATATATATATATATATATATATATATATATATATATATATATATATATATATATATATATACTGTACGTACAAGGTTTATATAGTGACTGGATAACAGCTGTAAGATAAAAAGTATGAAATGCATCTGTCTGAATCTTACTGATGTATGAAATTTTCCCAAGATCACGTATTTCTCGGCATGTCAAGGACTACGCCGAGCAGATCACTCTTGAGTGCACCAAGAAAATGAATCTAACTGGGGCACATATAGGTGGAAAAGATGAATAAGCTTGTTACCTTCCAACAGCCACCAGTTTCATTCCCTAAAGGGATCGGCGAGTTCCATTCAGGAAAATGGCGCTTCCTTCTCATTCGCTTGCTTAATCGTGAATTCACCTCGTGTGTATGGCCCCTTCACCAAGTCTGTTGACATGCCCTGTGCAAGGCTTTACACTCGCCTTCCTTCCTTCTTCCGTGTCTATAGCCCCTAGGGAAGGAGGGAGACCTTGTGAAGGTTAATGAGAGCCATTCAGTATGGTAGTCGACTTGCTGGTTTGACCCTTTTCTGAGGTTCCTTTCTCCGGCTGAAAGTGCAGTATGTGAAGCGGAAAAGGTCCGTTGTGTATATTATGATATCCGATTATGACTGAGAAGGAGAGGGATGAATGAGCAAACATCAAAGCCAAAGTTTGTAGGGTCTGTCCAACCACTTGGCAGGATTAGGTTCCATTCCCACTCTGATCCAGCCTCCAAGTACTGTTCCGCTCTGTTTAGTCTCCATTAATATGTGAAACGACAATTGTTTGGTCTTGGTTCGTTTGTCTTTACTGCTTATAATATCAACAAGAAAAAACTAAATCTGATTGGTTTTGAGAATATCTATCGAAGCTCAAAATACCTCAGTGTTCTCAGTGCAACTTCTGTGTATGCAACACCGATGGAGGCGTTCCTTCACACAACGGCTGTGATGTCCACTGGCTCCTGGGAACTCAGGCCATCTTCCGGAAGGGGTGGGAGACTGTCGGATCCTGTTTTCATATTGACCTCTTGCTTTCCTTCTTATTTTCTTCCTTCTTGTTGTCATTCTTATTCTTTTGTCTTCTTTTTTCCTCTTCTTCTCCATCTCCTTCTCTCCTCGTCTCTCTCTTTCTCTAACTCTTTGCGCACTGATATGATACGTATCATATAACATGACTGGCGGAATTACGTAACGAAAGAGGGCTTCCAACATTATTTCTTTGAAAATTTCACGTCATGTAACTGTGAGCAATTATGCCCGATCCTTGTAATATTCCAGGCAAAAATTTGTGCTTATAAACCTTGGGATTAAGTTTTACGATTACCTTTGTCAAGAAGAGCATCATCTTCTATCTTTGATCATCTTCTATCTTTGATCATCTTCTATCTTTGATCATCTTCTATCTTTGATCATCTTCTATCTTTGATCATCTTCTATCTTTGATCATCTTCTATCTTTGATCATCTTCTATCTTTGATCATCTTCTATCTTTGATCATCTTCTATCTTTGATCATCTTCTATCTTTGATCATCTTCTATCTTTGATCATCTTCTATCTTTGATCATCTTCTATCTTTGATCATCTTCTATCTTTGATCATCTTCTATCTTTGATCATCTTCTATCTTTGATCATCTTCTATCTTTGATCATCTTCTATCTTTGATCATCTTCTATCTTTGATCATCTTCTATCTTTGATCATCTTCTATCTTTGATCATCTTCTATCTTTGATCATCTTCTATCTTTGATCATCTTCTATCTTTGATCATCTTCTATCTTTGATCATCTTCTATCTTTGATCATCTTCTATCTTTGATCATCTTCTATCTTTGATCATCTTCTATCTTTGATCATCTTCTATCTTTGATCATCTTCTATCTTTGATCATCTTCTATCTTTGATCATCTTCTATCTTTGATCATCTTCTATCTTTGATCATCTTCTATCTTTGATCATCTTCTATCTTTGATCATCTTCTATCTTTGATCATCTTCTATCTTTGATCATCTTCTATCTTTGATCATCTTCTATCTTTGATCATCTTCTATCTTTGATCATCTTCTATCTTTGATCATCTTCTATCTTTGATCATCTTCTATCTTTGATCATCTTCTATCTTTGATCATCTTCTATCTTTGATCATCTTCTATCTTTGATCATCTTCTATCTTTGATCATCTTCTATCTTTGATCATCTTCTATCTTTGATCATCTTCTATCTTTGATCATCTTCTATCTTTGATCATCTTCTATCTTTGATCATCTTCTATCTTTGATCATCTTCTATCTTTGATCATCTTCTATCTTTGATCATCTTCTATCTTTGATCATCTTCTATCTTTGATCATCTTCTATCTTTGATCATCTTCTATCTTTGATCATCTTCTATCTTTGATCATCTTCTATCTTTGATCATCTTCTATCTTTGATCATCTTCTATCTTTGATCATCTTCTATCTTTGATCATCTTCTATCTTTGATCATCTTCTATCTTTGATCATCTATCTTTGATCATCTTCTATCTTTGATCATCTTCTATCTTTGATCATCTTCTATCTTTGATCATCTTCTATCTTTGATCATCTTCTATCTTTGATCATCTTCTATCTTTGATCATCTTCTATCTTTGATCATCTTCTATCTTTGATCATCTTCTATCTTTGATCATCTTCTATCTTTGATCATCTTCTATCTTTGATCATCTTCTATCTTTGATCATCTTCTATCTTTGATCATCTTCTATCTTTGATCATCTTCTATCTTTGATCATCTTCTATCTTTGATCATCTTCTATCTTTGATCATCTTCTATCTTTGATCATCTTCTATCTTTGATCATCTTCTATCTTTGATCATCTTCTATCTTTTTTGGTCACAGTATACATAGGTTGTAGTCTGTGAGAGAAAGAGTATAAGGATGCAGTACCTATCACTTCCCCATTAGCTGAGAAACTTCGAGGATGCCTGGTAGGAATTCCGTCAAGTATAAGGACGGAGTCCTTGTCACTCCCCGACTTCTTTATGAAAACTGAATATACACCATCCAGAAGATCTATGCATCGATAAAAATGTATTGCCTCCCTCATAACGCGCAAGAAGCATCATTCTAGACCTGATGAATGATGCACTTAAAATCCATAAGCATAATTTTGTTTCCCGTCATTAGTTATAGTTCACAAAGAATTCATCAATATTTATGGATGTCGTCAACAATATTTGACATGAGCAATTTGTGTGGGCGAGTTTGATGTTGGCGGCGCGTTTCCCTTGGGAGGTTGTTACCCTCCATCATTAGTATAATGACCGCTTGTCCTCGTGAATATGATGGGAATTGCCCAATATTGTGTTATCTTTCGCTGACTTTCCATGCCGCGTTGCATAATGTTGGGCTTTTATCGAACTTTCATTCGTGTTGATTTCAACCTTATTTCCTATTATGGGTTTGTGGTTTTCATATGTCAGTTGCTGTATGTTTACCTTCAGAAACTAGTTGAATGAGGTTGAATCTGACTGATGAGGTTCATGTGATATGTATAACCGGGTTAGGAACCTTCAGATTTTGTAAATTGGTTGGTGAACTCGGTACAGAAAGCGAGAGCAGATTGATTTAGGCAATATATCCTTGATTATCATGTCAACCATCCGGAGTCTTACATGACATAATATAGTCCAAAAACTTGTAATTTCTTTATTCACAAAATGAAAACCTGTAAATATGAAAACAAATAAACAGGTGATATTAATCTTATCTTTCCTTTCCTTATCTCATCCGTTATATGTAGTTTGGTAGATATCGTTTGAAAACATCCTATTTGATTATGTCCAACTTACAGCTTTCCTAGACACGAATATACTGTTGTGCGTGAGAAGTATACAATGTGGTAATGCACTGGGTATTTCTTTCATCCCATATGACTTTGTAGAACCTCCAATTTACATCATCTTAGATGAATGGTGAGAAAATATACAGTGGAGCAATAACGCAGCAGGAAGTCTTTTGCGCTCCGGAGGTGCTTATAGACTTGAATCTAAAAGGTACAAAGGCTATAGGAAGACGTGAAAACAAAAGATGAAAAAGTTGCACAGCTCTACCGTAGAAGGAAATAAGATATTCCTATGTTCAGTCTTCGTATGACTAATCTCAGTATAGAAGCTGTGGGAAGCAGCAGCAAAACGCATAGCAGGGTTGCAGGTCATAGGAGTTGGGACAAGCCCTGACAGCTCACGAGAATAGTACCCAAAGAAGGAAGCAACCTCAAGACTGGTAGACAGGAAAGGAACAGAAAGGATGATAGGATACATACTGTGGTGGAATGCTTTTCACTCTGCTCTGACCATAAGATGGAGTGGAAAGAGAGCCAACCCACCATATGAAGCAGCGCTCCATGATGGGGCAAACTGGGTTATTCCAGATATGTGATAATAGCTTGCTGATTAAATAATGTGATCGAACCCAGGGTCCCTACGCCACAAGCGGGAGTGCTACCGCTAGGCTAGGAGACCGGTGTAGAGGTTAAGTTGGGTGACCAAAAAGTATCAGCATTGGCTTTTTGCCGATGATTTGGTCCTAGTTGCGCAGACACCCACTTGCTTACAGAAGGCAATGGACGTGATGGCTGCGACCCTCGCGGGGGGTGGGCTTCAAGTCAATCCAGGGGAGTGTCTTACCCTCAGCATGGAGGTCGACGGCAAGCGTAAGACTTGTTACGTCAATAAGAACAGAACGTTCCAAGTCTTGGGCAGCGCTGTCGGATCCATTAGTGCTGAGGACGAATACAAGTACCTCGGGATTCTTGTCGGGACTGGGGGTCGGCTTAAGTCCTACGGGCCTCTGCTAGAAGAGGGGCTCCGAAACATCACCAGAGCCCCTCTAAAACCTCAACAGCGGATTGTGTTGCTTGTGGAGCATCTGATGCCCAAGCTCATGCATCGACTGGTGTTGGGAGAAGTATATAGGACTCAGTTAGCACGCATGGACAGGCAAGTGCGAGTGGCGGTCCGCCGATGGCTGCGCCTAGCCCATGACGTGCCCTGTGCACTCTTCCACTCGGCAACTGGAGATGGTGGGCTGGGTATACCAGACTTTGTTTCAACCGTCCGGCTAAATAAACAAGCGCGGTTCGAAAAACTACTTACCTCGACCGACCCAGTGATTCAGGCGGCTGTCCGGGAGCCTGCAGTGTTGAGCAAGCTGCAGCGCTGGACTGGACCCGTATGCTTTGCTGATCGACAGGCGGGTAGTAAATCCGAACGTCAGCACGTATAGAGGGCCAACCTGGTTAGGACCGTCGACGGTGCGGCTCTTGCTCCATCTACTGCTGTGCCTCAGGTGAGCAGTTGGGTGAATAGCGGGAACCGTTTCCTGTCCGGCGCTGACTATGTGAAGGCCGTCCAAGTGAGGATAGGCGCGTTACCCACCCCTGCCAGGGCGTCCAGAGGCCAGCCCGAGATCAACGGCCTTTGTGACACCTGTCAAAAGCCAGGTACGCTCGGGCACATCGCACAGATGTGCCCTCGTACTCGGCGGGAGGGTAAAGAGGCACGATAACATCTGTGCCTATTTTGCCGGGCGACTGAGACAAAGAGGTTGTGAGGTGTCCTGCGAGCCGCGCATTCCGATTGTGGGGTCTTTTCGGAAGCCGGACATCGTGGCTTCCAAAGGCACAGAGGCCTATATTATAGATACACAGGTCTCTGGGGTTCACTTCCCGCTTTCAGCTGCACACCAACACAAGTGCAGCTACTGCGGTACCCCGGAAGTCTTACAAGGCGTACGGGAATACACCGGGAAAGACACTGTGCATGTAAAATCTGCCACCTTAAGTTGGCGTGGTGCATGGTATCAAGAAAGCGCGAGTGCTCTCAGAGGGTTAGGGCTGACATACCGGGACCTTGAGGTGTGCACGGTCAAAGCCCTAACCTGGACTCACTCCCTTTACAGGATGTGGTCCAAGAGCACAGGTTAGTAATCGGAGCCTGCCTTGTACATCTGGTGTCGGCCAAGGGGCAGGCTGAAGGTCATCTCCCCTTTGTTGGCTTGGGGTGTGCGGGATTAGGCTGTTCTCCCGTGACTCCAAATGGCAGGTACCAGTCCTGAGGAAGGGTTGTCGGGCGGGGTGGTGGACGCCTTGGCGGGGTTGCCCATTGCTCCCGTGCGAAAGGCCGCACTGGAAGGTGAGCGGTGCTGGAAGGTCGCTGTGTTTAAGTCGGCAATGTAAATGTATCGGAACAATCATCTAACTGCCATCTCTAACTCATTTCTAACTATGCTGTCAGCAATATGATCTTCAATCTTCCTCTTATAGTGTCCATACGCTTTTTCCCAATTAACAACTTCTTTAACTATCAACATGTAAATAGGTCAGTTTGCCGACATACATCCTAGCACAGCACCTGTAGATAGACCTTCCCTCACTTCACACTACTAACTGGCAAAAGAAAAAAAAAAAGAAATAGACTAGGCTAGGCCAGGCCCATAGCCTAGCGGTAGCATGCCCGCCTATGGCACAAGGGTCACGGGTTCGATCCAGGCTGTTGGAGGTTTGTAGGTTCTATGAAGGTGCGCGTTCATATGCATTTCATTCGTATATATATATATATATATATATATATATATATATATATATATATATATATATATATATATATATATATATATATATATATATATATATATATATATATATATATATATATATATATATATATATATTTATATAGATTCGTTTATTTTGCTTTGTTGTTGTCTCCAAAGTTAGCGAGGGAGCGCAAGGAAACAGACGAAAGAACGGCCACACACGCAAATATACATACCTATACATCTCGACGTATACATACATGTACACACACACATATATACATATATACACATGTACATAATTCATACTGTCTGCCTTTATTCATTCCCATCGCCACCTCGCAACACATGAAATAACTACCCCCTCCCCCCTCATGTGTGAAAGGTAGCGCTAGTAAAAGACAACAAAGGCCACATTAGTTCACACTCAGTCTCTAGCCGTCATGTAATAATCACCAAAACCACAGCTTCCTTTCCACATCCAGATCCCAAAGAACTTTCCATGGTTTACCCCAGACGCTTAACATGCCCTGGTTCAATCCATTGTCAGCACGTCGACCCCAGTATACCACATCGTTCCAATTCACTATTTCTTGCACGCCTTTCACCCTCCCGCATGTTCAGGCCGCGATCGCTCATAATCTTTTTCACTCCATCTTTCCACCTCCAATTTGGTCTCCCACTTCTCGTTCCCTCCACCTCTGACACATATATCCTCTTGGTCAATCTTTCCTCACTCATTCTCTCCATGTGACCAAACCATTTCAAAACACCCTCTTCTGCTCTCTCAACCACACTCTTTTTATTAGCACACATCACTCTTACCCTATTATTACTTACTCGACCACATATTGTCCTCAAACATCTCATTTCCAGTACATCCACCCTCCTCCGCACAACTCTATCCATAGCCCACGCCTTCCAACCATATAACATTGCTGGAACACCTATTCCTTCAAACAAACCCATTTTTGCTTTCCGAGATAATGTTCTCGACTTCAACACATTCTTCAACGCTCCCAGAATTTTCGCCCCCTCCCCTACACTATGATTCACTTCCGCTTCCATAGTTCCATCCGCTGCCAAATCCACTCCCAGATATCTAAAACACTTTACTTCCTCCACTTTTTCTCCATTCAAACTTACCTCCCAATTGACTTGACCCTCAACCCTACTGTACCTAATAACCTTCCTCTTATTCACATTTACTCTCAACTTTCTTCTTTCACACACTTTACCAAACTCAGTCACCAGCTTCTGCAGTTTCTCACATGAATCAGCCACCAGCGCTCAATCATCAGCGAACAACAACTGACTCACTTCCTAAGCTCTCTCATCCACAACAGACTGCATACTTGCCCCTCTCTCCAAAATCTTGCATTCACCTCCCTAACAACCCCATCCATAAACTAATCAAAGAACCATGGAGACATCACACACCCCTGCCGCAAACCTACATTCACTGAGAACCAATCACTTTCCTCTCTTCCTACACGTACACATGCCTTACATCCTCGATAAAAACTTTTCACTGCTTCTAACAACTTGCCTCCCATGCCATATATTCTTAATACCTTCAATAGAGCATCTCTATCAACTCTATCATATGTCTTCTCCAGATTTATTAATGCTACATACAAATCCACTTGCATTTCTAAGTATTTCGCACATACATTCTTCAAAGCAAACACATGAGCCACACATCCTCTACCACTTCTGAAACCACACTGCTTTTCCCCAGTATGATGCTCTATACATGCCTTTACCCTCTCAATCAATACCCTACCATAAAATTTCACAGGAATACTCAACAAACTTATACCTCTGTAATTTGAGCACTCACTTTTATCCCCTTTGCCTTTGTACAATGGCACTATGAAACCTTTCCGCCAATCCTCAGGCACCTCACCATGAGTCATACATACATTAAATAACCTAACCAACCAGTCAGCAATACAGTCGCCCCCTTTTTTAATACATTCCACTGCTATACCATCCAAACCCGCTACCTTGCCGGCTTTGACCAAAACACCCTATATCTGCCACTCTATCATCAAACACATTCAACAAACCTTCAAAATACTCACTCCATCTCCTTCTCACATCACCACTACTTGTTATCACCTCCCCGTTAGCCACCTTCACTGAAGTTCCCTCGTTATACGCACTTACTTTAACTCCTTTCAAAACATCTTGTTATTCTCCCTAAAATTTAATGATTAGGAATACCTGGTTTAAAAAGAAAGATATACATAAGTATACGTATGTAGGTAGGAGAGATGGACAGAGAGCGCTATTGGAATACATTTTAATTGATAGACGAGCGAAAGAAAGACTTTTGGATGTTAATGTGCTGATAGGTGCAACTGGAGGGATATCCGATCATTATCTTGTGGACGCGAAGGTGAAGATTTGTAGAGGTTTTCAGAAAAGAGGAGAGAATGTTGGGGTGAAAGAATGGTGAGAGTAAGTGAGCTTGGAAAGGAGACTTATGGGAGGAAGTACCAGGAGAGACTGAGTACAGAATGGAAAAAGGTGAGAAAAAAGGGAGGTAAGGGGGAGTGCGGGAGGAATGGGATGTATTTAGGGAAGAAGTGATGGCTTGCGCAAAAGATGCTTGTGGCGTGAGAAGCGTGGGAGGTGGGCAGATTACAAAGGGTAGTGAGTGGTGGGATGAAGAAGTAAGACTATTAGTGAAAGAGGAGAGAAAAGCATTTGGCCGATTTTTGCAGGGAAATAATGCAAATGACTGGGAGATGTATAAAAGAAAGAGGCAGGAGGTCAAGAGAAAGGTGCAATAGGCGAATACACACACACACATATATATATATGTAGCTTAGACATTGAAGCTTATTGATACAATGGTTAAATTGATGAGAACTACTATTGACGTTTGTGTAAATAGATTATACATTTCCCTTTTCCATAGCCAGAGGTTGAACCATTATGTGACATTCATTTTTTCATTTCATTTCAAGCTAGAAGTTTCAGTTTTCTAAATTATTTCCTACATTTTCATATGTATATATATATGTATATGGGTGTGTGTGTGTATATGTGCGTATGTATGTGTATGTGTGTGTATATATATATATATATATATATATATATATATATATATATATATATATATATATATATATATATATATATATATATATATATATATATATATATATATATATATATATATATATATATATATATATATATATATATATATATATATATATATATATATATATATATATATATATATATATATATATATATATATATATATATATATATATATATATATATATATATATATATATATATATATATATATATATATATATATATATATATATATATATATATATATATATATATATATATATATATATATATATATATATATATATATATATATATATATATATATATATATATATATATATATATATATATATATATATATATATGTAAATATATATATATATATATATATATATATATATATATATATATATATATATATATATATATATATACATATATATATATATACATGTATGTATATATATATATATATATATATATATATATATATATATATATATATATATATATATATATATATATATATATATATATATATATATATATATATATATATATATATTATCCCTGGGGATAGGGATGAAAGAATACTTCCAACGCATTCCTCGCGTGTCGTAGAAGGCGACTGGAGGGGACGGGAGCGGGGGGCCAGAAATCCTCCCCTCCTTGTATTTTCTAACTTTCTAAAATGGGAGACAGAAGAAGGAGTCACCCGGAGAGTGCTCATCCTCCTCGAAGGCTCAGACTGGGGTGTCTAAATGTGTGTGGATTTAACCAAGATGTGAAAAAAGGAGAGATAGGTAGTATGTTTGAGGAAAGGAACCTGGATGTTTTGGCTCTGAGTGAAACGAAGCTTAAGGGTAAAGGGGAAGAGTGGTTTGGGAATGTCTTGGGAGTAAAGTCAGGGGTTAGTGAGAGGACAAGAGCAAGGGAAGGAGTAGCAGTACTCCTGAAACAGGAGTTGTGGGAGTATGTGATAGAATGTAAGAAAGTAAATTCTCGATTAATATGGGTAAAACTGAAAATTGATGGAGAGAGATGGGTGATTATTGGTGCATATGCACCTGGGCATGAGAAGAAAGATCATGAGAGGCAAGTGTTTTGGGAGCAGTTGAATGAGTGTGTTAGTGGTTTTGATGCACGAGACCGGGTTATAGTAATGGGTGATTTAAATGCAAAGGTGAGTAATGTGGCAATTGAGGGAATAATTGGTATACATGGGGTGTTCAGTGTTGTAAATGGAAATGGTGAGGAGCTTGTAGATTTATGTGCTGAAAAAGGACTGGTGATTGGGAATACCTGGTTTAAAAAGCGAGATATACATAAGTATACGTATGTAAGTAGGAGAGATGGCCAGAGAGCGTTATTGGATTACTTGTTAATTGACAGGCGCGCGATAGAGAGACTTTTGGATGTTAATGTGCTGAGAGGTGCAACTGGAGGGATGTCTGATCATTATCTTGTGGAGGCTTAGGTGAAGATTTGTATGGGTTTTCAGAAAAGAAGAGTGAATGTTGGGGTGAAGAGGGTGGTGAGAGTAAGTGAGCTTGAGAAGGAGACTTGTGTGAGGAAGTAACAGGAGAGACTGAGTACAGAATGGAAAAAGGTGAGAACAATGGAAGTAAGGGGAGTGGGGGAGGAATGGGATGTATTTAGGGAATCAGTGATGGATTGCGCAAAAGATGCTTGTGGCATGAGAAGAGTGGGAGGTGGGTTGATTAGAAAGGGTAGTGAGTGGTGGGATGAAGAAGTAAGATTATTAGTGAAAGAGAAGAGAGAGGCATTTGGACGATTTTTTGCAGGGAAAAAATGCAATTGAGTTGGAGATGTATAAAAGAAAGAGACAGGAGGTCAAGAGAATGGTGCAAGAGGTGAAAAAGAGGACAATTGAGAGTTGGGGTGGGAGAGTATCATTAAATTTTAGGGAGAATAAAAAGATGTTCTGGAAGGAGGTAAATAAAGTGCGTAAGACAAGGGAGCAAATGGGAACTTCAGTGAAGGACGAAAATGGGGAGGTGATAACAACTAGTGGTGATGTGAGAAGGAGATGGAGTGAGTATTTTTAAGGTTTGTTGAATGTGTTTGAGGATAGAGTGGCAGATATAGGGTGTTTTGGTCGAGGTGGTGTGCAAAGTGAGAGGGTTAGGGAAAATGATTTGGTAAACAGAGAAGAGGTAGTAAAAGCTTTGCGGAAGATGAAAGCCTTCAAGGCAGCAGGTTTGGATGGTATTGCAGTGGAATTTATTAAAAAAGGGGGTGACTGTATTATTGACTGGTTGGTAAGGTTATTTAATCTATGTATGACTCATGGTGAGGTGCCTGAGGATTGGCGGAATGCTTGCATAGTGCCATTGTACAAAGGCAAAGGGGACAAGAGTGAGTGCTCAAATTACAGAGGTATAAGTTTGTTGAGTATTCCTGGTAAATTATATGGGAGGGTATTGATTGATAGGGTGAAGGCATGTACAGAGCATCAGATTGGGGAAGAGCAGTGTGGTTTCAGAAGTGGTAGAGGATGTGTGGATCAGGTGTTTGCTTTGAAGAATGTATGTGAGAAATACTTAGAAAAGCAAATGGATTTATATGAAGCATTTATGGATCTGGAGAAGGCATATGATAGAGTTGATAGAGATGCTCTGTGGAAGGTATTAAGAATATATGGTGTGGGAGGGAAGTTGTTAGAAGCAGTGAAAAGTTTTTATCGATGATGTAAGGCATGTGTATGTGTAGGAAGAGAGGAAAGTGATTGGTTCTCAGTGAATGTAGGTTTGCGGCAGGGGTGTGTGATGTTTCCATGGTTGTTTAATTTGTTTATGGATGGGTTTGTTAGGGAGGTGAATACAAGAGTTTTGGAAAGAGGGGCAAGTATGAAGTCTGTTGGGGATGAGAGAGCTTGGGAAGTGAGTCAGTTGTTGTTCGCTGATGGTACAGCGCTGGTGGCTGATTCATGTGAGAAACTGCAGAAGCTGGTGACTGAGTTTGGTAAAGTGTGTGAAAGAAGAAAGCTAAGAGTAAATGTGAATAAGAGCAAGGTTATTAGGTACAGTAGGGTTGAGGGTCAAGTCAATTGGGAGGTAAGTTTGAATGGAGAAAAACTTGAGGAAGTGAAGTGTTTTAGATATCTGGGAGTGGATCTGGCAGCGGATGGAACCATGGAAGCGGATGTGGATCATAGGGTGGGGGAGGGGCGAAAATCCTGGGAGCCTTGAAGAATGTGTGGAAGTCGAGAACATTATCTCGGAAAGCAAAAATGGGTATGTTTGAAGGAATAGTGGTTCCAACAATGTTGTATGGTTGCGAGACGTGGGCTATGGATAGAGTTGTGCGCAGGAGGATGGATGTGCTGGAAATGAGATGTTTGAGGACAATATGTGGTGTGAGGTGGTTTGATCGAGTAAGTAACGTAAGGGTAAGAGAGATGTGTGGAAATAAAAAGAGCGTGGTTGAGAGAGCAGAAGCGGGTGTTTTGAAATGCTTTGGGCACATGGAGAGAATGAGTGAGGAAAGATTGACCAAGAGGATATATGTGTCGGAGGTGGAGGGAACGAGAAGTGGGAGACCAAACTGGAGGTGGAAAGATGGAGTGAAAAAGATTTTGTGTGATCGGGGCCTGAACATGCAGGAGGGTGAAAGGAGGGCAAGGAATAGAGTGAATTGGATCGATATGGTATACCGGGGTTGACGTGCTGTCAGTGGATTGAATCAGGGCATATGAAGCGTCTGGGGTAAACCATGGAAAGCTGTATAGGTATATATGTTTGCGTGTGTGGACGTATGTATATACATGTGTATGGGGGTGGGTTGGGACATTTCTTTCGTCTGTTTCCTTGCGCTACCTCGCAAACGCGGGAGACAGCGACAAAGCAAAAAGAAAAAAAAAAATATATATATATATATATATATATATATATATATATATATATATATATATATATATATATATATATATGTATATATATTCATATATGTATTTATATATATATATACATATATATATATATATATATATATATATATATATATATATATATATGTATATATATATATATATATATATATATATATATATATATATATATATATATATATACATATATATATATATATATATATATATATATATATATATATATATATATATATATGTATATATATATATATATATATATATATATATATATATATATATACATATATATATATATATATACCTCGCAAACGCGGGAGACAGCGACAAAGTATAAAAAAAAAAAAAAAAAAAAAATATATATATATATATATATATATATATATATATATATATATATATATATATATATATATATATATATATATATATATATATATATATATAAGACAAGGGAGCAAATGGGAACTTCAGTGAAGGGCACAAATGGGGTGGTGATAACAAGTAGTGGTGATGTGACAAGGAGATGGAGTGAGTATTTTGAAGGTTTGTTGAATGTGTTTGATGACAGAGTAGCAGATATAGGGTGTTTTGGTCGAGGTGGTGTGCAAAGTGAGAGGGTTAGGGAAAATGATTTGGTAAACAGAGAAGAGGTAGTAAAAGCTTTGCGGAAGATGAAAGCCGGCAAGGCAGCAGGTTTGGATGGTATTGCAGTGGAATTTATTTAAAAAGGTGGTGACTTTTTTGTTGACTGGTTGGTAAGGTTATTTAATGTATGTTTGACTCATGGTGAGGTGCCTGAGGATTGGCGGAATGCGTGCATAGTGCCATTGTACAAAGGCAAAGGGGATAAGAGTGAGTGCTCAAATTACAGAGGTATAAGTTTGTTGAGTATTCCTGGTAAATTATATGGGAGGGTATTGATTGAGAGGGTGAAGGCATGTACAGAGCATCAGATTGGGGAAGAGCAGTGTGGTTTCAGAAGTGGTAGAGGATGTGTGGATCAGGTGTTTGCTTTGAAGAATGTATGTGAGAAATGCTTAGAAAACCAAATGGATTTGTATGTAGCATTTACGGATCTGGAGAAGGCATATGATAGAGTTGATAGAGATGCTCTGTGGAAGGTATTAAGAATATATGGTGTGGGAGGGAAGTTGTTAGAAGCAGTGAAAAGTTTTTATCGAGGATGTAAGGCATGTGTACGTGTAGGAAGAGAGGAAAGTGATTGGTTCTCAGTGAATGTAGGTTTGCGGCAGGGGTGTGTGATGTCTCCATTGTTGTTTAATTTGTTTATGGATTTGGTTGTTAGGGAGGTGAATGCAAGAGTTTTGGAAAGAGGGGCAAGTGTGAAGTCTGTTGTGGATGAGAGAGTTTGGGAAGTGAGTCAGTTGTTGTTCGCTGATGATATAGCGCTGGTGGCTGATTCATGTGAGAAACTGCAGAAGCTGGTGACTGAGTTTGGTAAAGTGTGTGAAAGAAGAAAGTTAAGAGTAAATGTGAATAAGAGCAAGGTTATTCGGTACAGTAGGGTTGAGGGTCAAGTCAATTGGGAGGTAAGTTTGAATAGAGAAAAACTGGAGGAAGTAAAGTGTTTTAGATATATTGGGGTGGATCTGGCAGCGGATGGAACCATGGAAGCGGATGGAACCATGGAAGCGGAAGTAAATCATAGTGTGGGGGAGGTGGCGAAAATCCTGGGAGCGTTGAGGAATGTGTGGAAGTCGAGAACATTATCTCCGAAAGCAAAAATGGGTATGTTTGAAGAGTTGTGCGCAGGAGGGTGGATGTGCTGGAAATCAGATGTTTGAGGAAAATGTGTGGTGTGAGATGGTTTGATCGAGTAAGTAATGTACTGGTATGAGAGATGTGTGAAAATAAAAAGAGCGTGGTTGAGAGAGCAGAAGAGGGTGTTTTGAAATGGTTTGGTCACATGGAGAGAATGAGTGAGGAAAGATTGACCAAGAGGATATATGTGTCGGAGATGGAGGGAACGAGAAGTGGGAGACCAGATTGGAGGTGGAAAGATGGAGTGAAAAAGATTTTGAGTGATCTGGGCCTGAACATGCATGAGGGTGAAAGGCGGGCAAGGAATAGAGTGAATTGGGTCGATGTGGTATACCGGGGTTGACGTGCTGTCAATGTATTGAATCGGGGCATATGAAGCGTCTGGGGTAAACCATGGAAAGTTCTGTGGGGCCTGGATGTGGAAAGGGAGCTGTGGTTTCGGGAATTATTGCATGACAGTTGGTGACTGAGTGTGAGCGAATGGGGCCTTTGTTGTCTTTTCCTGGCGCTCCTCGCGCACATGAGGAGGAGGGGGATGTTATTCCGTGTGTGGCGGGGTGGCGATGGGGGTGAGTAGGAGCAGACAGTGTGAATTGTGTGCATGTGTGTATATGTGTGTGTCTGTGTGTGTGTATATATGTGTGTATGTTGGAATGTGTGGGTGTGTATGTTTGCGTGTGTGGACGTGTGTGTGTGTGTGTGCATATGTGTGGGGGTGGGTTGGGCCATTTCTTTCGTCTGTTTCCTTGCGCTACTTCGTAGGCGCGGGAGACAGCGACAAAGCAAAATAGATAAATAAATAAATATATATATATATATATATATATATATATATATATATATATATATATATATATATATATATATATATATATATATATATATATATATATATATATATATATATATATATATATATATATATATATATATATATATATATATATATATATATATATATATATATATATATATATATATATATATGTATATATATATATATATATATATATATATATATGTATACACATATATATATATATATATATATATATATATATATATATATATATATATATATATATATGTATATATATATATATATATATATATATATATATGTACATATATATATATATATATATATATATATATATATATATATATATATATATATATATATATATATATATATATATAAGAACATAGTGCGTAGATACGCGCACCTTCATAAACATTGAAACCTCCAACAGCCAGGATCGAAACCGGGACCCCTGTGAGAGAGATGGGAATGCTAACTGCTAGGCTATGGGCCTGGCTAATAGAATATAACTATACGAATACCATATGCTCGAATACCCTTCGTCTCACGTTCGAATATTTATTTCCTATTAGCCAGGCCCTTAGCCCAGCGGTTAGCATTTCCACCTCTCTCACAGGGGTCCCGGTTTCGATCCTGGCTGTTGGAGGTTTGAATGTTCTATGAAGGTGCACGTTTCTATGCACTATGTTCGTATTCATATACCTAAGCGTTGTGCAGTTAGGTTCGGTAAAATGCTATCTGCTGGCTATGTACGCCAGTTGGGAAATGACCGGTGTAGACCCCGTTGCTCACCACCGTGAGACGAAGGGTATTCGAGTACATAGTATTCGAATAGTTATTTCCTATTAGCCAGGCCCATAGCCTAGCGGTAGCATTCCTGCTTGTTACACAAGGGTCCCGGTTTCGATCATGGCTGTTGGACGTTTGAATGATATATATATATGTATATGTATATATATGTATATATATATATGGAGAAAAACTGGAGGAAGTGAAGTGTTTTAGATATCTGGGAGTGGATCTGGCAGCGGATGGAACCATGGAAGCGGAAGTGGATCATAGGGTGGGGGAGAGGGCGAAATTTCTGGGAGCCTTGAAGAATGTGTGGAAGTCGAGAACATTATCTCGGAAAGCAAGAATGGGTATGTTTGAAGGAATAGTGGTTCCAACAATGTTGTATGGTTGTGAGGCGTGGACTATGGATAGAGTTGTGCTCAGGAGGATGGATGTGCTGGAAATGAGATGTTTGAGGACAATGTGTGGTGTGAGGTGGTTTATATATATATATATATATATATATATATATATATATATATATATATATATATATATATATATATATATATATATATATATTTATATATATATATATATATATATATATATATATATATATATATATATATATATATATATATATATATATATATATGAGGTGGTCACCTGGCCCCCTTTCTGTTCCTTCTTTTGGAAAATTAATAAGAAAAAAATAAAAAATGAGAGGGGAGGATTTCCAGCCCCCCGCTCCCTTCCCTTATAGTCGCCTTCTACGACACGCAGGGAATACGTTGGAAGTATTCTTTCTCCCCTATCCCCAGGAATAGGGGAGAAAGGAGGGTGAAAGGAGGGCAAGGAATAGAGTGAATTGGATCGATGTGGTATACCGGGGTTGACGTGCTCTCAGTGGATTGAATCAGGGCATGTGAAGCGTCTGGGGTAAACCATGGAAAGTTGTGTGGGGCCTGGATGTGGAAAGGGAGCTGTGGTTTCGGGAATTATTGCATGACAGCTAGAGACTGAGTGTGAACGAATGGGGCCTTTGTTGTCTTTTCCTAGTGCTACCTCGCACACATGAGGGGGGGGGGGGGATGGTATTCCATGTGTGGCGAGGTGGTGATGGGAATGAATAAAGGCAGACAGTGTGAATTGTGTGCATGGGTATATATGTATGTGTCTGTGTGTGTATATATATTTGTACATTGAAATGTATAGGTATGTATATTTGCGTGTATGGACGTGTATGTTTATACATTGTGTATGGGGGTGGGTTGGGCCATTTATTTCGTCTGTTTCCTTGCGCTACCTCGCAAACGCGGGAGACATCGACAAAGCAAAATGAATAAATAAATATATATATATATATATATATATATATATATATATATATATATATATATATATATATATATATATTTGCAGAACCTTAACTTCACCGTGAAGAGATATATGCAAATATCTAGGCACCACTGTCATCTAACTATTCTTATTACCTTAATAAAAGTTCCAGTTTTAATAAAAACTGTTATTATAGTCAGCACCGGCTTGGCCGCCTTACCTGAAATGCATAATGGAAGGCTGTCCTTGTTCTCTTACTAATTCTTACGCAGTGTCTCGTGAACCATAAGAGAATATAGGCTGGTAAAAGGTTTTTTTTTTTTACATCAAAGTTCTTTGTCTAGATGCTTTTGTCTGTCGTCATTTGCTGGTCACTTATAAGAATTTACTCTGCTTAATGTCCCCTACTTTCTTGTAGTATTTTCATTATTACGTCTAATCATGATAAGTCTCTTTTCTTGCTGAGAAGCACTTACGAACCACTCGCAGTTAATCTTAGACACGTACTCTCTTCATTAAGAAGGAAATGTACGTCGTCTTTGGATCTGTTATCAAGATTCATCCTGGGTGAGTTTTGAAACGTAAGATGAAATGACAAGTTTCTTGTGTATATAAAGTAAGCAATATCTATTCCTTACTTTATCTTTCTGCAGTCGATTTCATCATTCTTCCTGACTCAATTCGATTTTGTTTTAAGTGACTATCTAAGAAAGATTCAGGTCTATGGCATTACGAAAGTCTTCTCACAAATCTCCGTCGGATTTGCGTATATTTCGTTATATCTTCTCACCTTCACTTATTGCGAGCAGTTATATCAAACGTTCTAATTTTCATTCTGGATTTCATCGCGCATACGATAGTTCGATAATTATTTTCTCGAATTCACGTGTCAACAGTCGTCATTAAGGGTTCCTATACAGTGTTCCTCAACCTTCTTGCTAGGTATTATTGCATTGTCTACATTACCTCAGTCGCCTCTAACCTGTTTTTACAGAAAGCATCCATAGTGTGTTTCCCACCTCGGCATCCGTATATCGTATCTGTCATAGGTCCCAGCATCCCTATACGGGATCCCTCATATATCCCGGCATCCCTATTCCGTATCTATCATATCATAATTATCATTAGTGTTCTTGTTATTATTATCATTATTATCATTATCATTATTATTATTATCATTATCATTATCATTATTATTATTGTTATTATTATTATTATTATTATTATCATTATTATTATCATTATTATTATTATCATTATTATTATCATCATCATTATTATCATCAGCGTCATTATTATCATTATTCATCATAATCACTGTGATAAGAGAGCTTTATCTATTACATCTGCATTTATCTCTTTATTCGCACTATTCCAGATTTACATAAATATATCTTCTCTCGATGTTTTCTTCTCTTAGGAGCTTATGATACAGAGTTGTTAATCTGGAAATGAACCTCCAGTAATCCGTTGGATCTAATTTAATTTTCCGTATTTCATTGTAATTCTATGAATTTTTTCTTGATGTATTGACTGCGTTCCTTCTGACTGGTTAGCTAATAAAAGGGTGATATCCACCTTGCTAGAACTAAAAACAATTATCGAAAATTTCTCTTAATCGGACAAATTATATTAATGAGAAAGAAAATACTACAGTCTACTTTCAAAACATTTACGGTATAAAACGGAGAAAGATCATTTTCTTTTGTTTTTTTCTAATCATGTGTAAAATATTATATGATATATATGAGGCATGAGAAAGGTGGGAGGTGGGCAGATTAGAAAGGGTACTGAGTGGTGAGATGAAGAAGTAAGAATATTAGTGAAAGAGAAGAGAGAGGCATTTGGACGATTTTTGCGGGGAAATAGTACAAATGACTGGGAGATGTATAAAAGAAAGAGGCAGGTCATGAGAAAGGTGCAAGAGGTGAAAAAGAGGGCAAATGAGAGTTGGGGTGAGAGACTATCATTAGATCTTAGGGAGAATAAAAAGATGTTTTGGAAGAAGGTAAATAAAGTGCGTGGGACAATAGAACAAATGGGAACATCGGCGAAGGGTATTAATGGGGTAGTAATAACAAGTAGTGGTGATGTGAGATTATGTAATGAGTATTTTGAAGGTATGTTGAATGCCTTTGATGATAGAGTGGCAGATATAGGGTGTTTTGGTTGAGGTGGTGTGCGAAGTGAAAGGGTTAGGGAGAATGATTTGGTAAACAGAGAAGAGGTAGTGAAAGCTTTGCGGAAGATGAAAGCCGGCAAAGCCGCTGGTTTGGATGGTACTGCAGTGGAATCTATTAAAAAAGGGGGTGTCTGTGTTCTTGACTGGTCGTCGAGGATATTCAATGTTTGTATGGTTCATGGTGAAGTGCCTGAGGATTTGCGGAATGCATGCATAGCGTCATTGTACAAAGACAATGGTGAGTGCTCAAATTACAGAGGTATAAGTTTGTTGAGTATTCCTGGGAAATTTTATGGGAGGATATTTATCAAGAGGGTGAAGGTATGTGCAGAGCATCAGACTGGGGAGGGGCAGTGTAGTTTCAGAAGTGGTGGAGGATGTGCGGATCAGGTGTTTGCCTTTGAAGAACTTATGTGAGAAATACTTAGGAAATCAATTGGATTTGTATGTAGCATTTATGTATCTGGAGAATGCATATGATAAGGTTGATAGATAGTGTGAGAGGCAACTTGCTGGAGGCAGTGAAAAGTTTTTATCGAGGATGTAAGGCATGTGTACGAGTAAGAGGAGAGGAAAGTGATTGGTTCTCAGTGAACGTCGGTTTGCGGCAGGGGTGTGTGATATCCATGGTTGTTTAATTTGTTTATGGATAGGGTTGTTAGGGAGGTGAATAGAAGAGTTTTGGAGATAGGGGCAAGCATGCAGTCTGTTGTGGATGAGAGAGCTTGGGAAGTGAGTCAGTTGTTCGCTGATGATACAGCGCTGATGGCTGATTCAGGTGAGAAACTGCAGGAGCTGGTGACTGATTTGGTAAAGTGTGTGAAAGAAGAAAGCTGAGAGTAAATGTGAATAAGACCAAGGTTATTAGGTACAGCAGGGTTAAGGGACAAGTCAGTACGGAGGTACGTTTGTATGGAGAAAAACTTGGAGGAAGTGAAGTGCTTTAAATATCTAGGAATGGATTTGGCAACGGATGGAGCCATGTAAGCGGAAGTGAGTCACAGAGTGGGGGAGGGAGCGAAAGTTCTGGGAGCCTTGAAGAATGTGTGGAAGTCGAGAACATTATCTCGGAAAGCAAAAATGGGTATGTTTGAAGGAATAGTGGTTCCAACAATGTTGTATGGTTGCGAGGCGTGGACTATGGATAGAGTTGTGCGCAGGAGGATGGATGTGCTGGAAATGAGATGTTTGAGGACAATGTGTGGTGTGAAGGTGGTTTGATCGAGTAAGTAACGTAAGGGTAAGAGAGATGTGTGGAAATAAAAAGAGCGTGGTTGAGAGAGCAGAAGAGGGTGTTTTGAAATGGTTTGGTCACATGGAGAGAATGAGTGAGGAAAGATTGACCAAGAGGATATATGTGTCGGAGGTGGAGGGAACGAGGAGAAGAGGGAGAACAAATTGGAGGTGGAAAGATGGAGTGAAAAAGATTTTGTGTGATCGGGGCCTGAACATGCAGGAGGGTGAAAGGAGGGCAAAGAATAGAGTGAATTGGAGCGATGTGGTATACCGGGGTTGACGTGCCGTCAGTGGATTAAATCAAGGCATGTGTATGGGGGTGGGTTGGGCTATTTCTTTCGTCTGTTTCCTTGCGTTACCTCGCAAACGTGGGTGACAGCGACAAAGCAAAAAAAAAAAAATATATATATATATATATATATATATATATATATATATATATATATATATATATATATATATATATATATATATATATATATATATGTATATATATATATATATATATATATATATATATATATATATATATATATATATATATATATATATATATATATATATATATATATATACATATATATATATATATATATATATATATATATATATATATATATATATATATATATATATATATATATATTCCTATGAGTCCAAGGAGAAAATGAAACACGAAAAGTTTCCAAGTGCACTTTCGTGTAATAATCACATCATCAGGGGAGACACAAGAGAGAAATATAACAGTCAGTTAATATACATCGAAGAGTCGAAGCTATGACGCCATTTGGTAAACATGTGATTGTCCAAAACATACAAAGAGCGTTCATAAACTTATCATTTTACAAATCTTATCAACAATAAAGTTATCTAATTTGTATAGACCATCACGAATATTAAGATTATAATTCTTTGTGTATTTGATAACAGAAGATTCAATGATATTTCTCTTGGTAATAGAGTTAAAGTTAATAACTGAGATGGCGTTACTCCAGTCAATACAATGATCATAGCTTTTAACATGATTAAACAAGGCATTTGATTCTTGTCCCGTTCTTATACTATATTTATGTTGCTTAAGTCTAACAGAAAGATCCTTAACAGCCTGACCAACATAAAATTTATCACAGTTTCCACAAGGAACTTTATAGATGCAAAAAAGATAATTTTCTGGTGGATTCCTGATAAAGATATTCTTTATAGTATTATTGTTGCTAAAGACAACATTTCAATTAAAGGATTTAAGCAACATATATATATATATATAAATATATATATATATATATATATATATATATATATATATATATATATATATATATATATATATATATATATATATATATATATATATATATATATATATATATATATATATATACATATATATATATATATATACATATATATATATGTATGTATATATATACATATATATATATATATATATATATATATATATATATATATATATATATATATATATATATATATATATATATATATATATATATATATATATATATATATATATGTATATATATATATATATATATATATATATATATATATATATATATATATATATATATATATATATATATATATATATATATATATATATATATATATATATATATATATATATATATATATATATATATGTATAGTCTTTCTTTACAGGGTATTTCATAATTCACTCTATCCATGACAACATGGTGTAATATTTTCACCCTGTACAACCATCAGATAAATGAAAAGACACTCAAAAAGCATAACATCAATAAAATAACGAAAGGGAGAGAGAGAGAGATTTCCAGCAGTTCATCAGGTCTGTAAATGTATTTAAAACTACCATAATATTCCATAACATTGTCACAAAGTTCATTCGTGCATTGAGCAGCGTTACATGAGATGAATGTGAATTTTATACTAAAAGACAAATATTTATTATCATTATTATTGTTATCATTGTAAATACTATTATTATCAAAATCATTATTATGATTATTATCATTAATAATGTTATTAGTATAATCATTAGTATCGTTATTATCATTGTTATTGCTATCATTATCATTATCATCATTATTAGTATTGTTATATTTATAATTATTATCATCATTATTTTATCATTATCATTATGATAATTATTATCATTATCATTATTATCATTATTATTATCATTATTATTATCATCATTATTATCATTATTATTATCATCATTATCATTACTATTATTATTATCATTATTATTATTATTATTATTATTATTATTATTATTATTATTATTATTATTATTATTATTATCATTATTATTTATTATATTATTATTTTGCTTTGTCGCTGTCTCCTGCGTTTGCGAGTTAGCGCAAGGAAACAGACGAAAGAAATGGCCCAACCAACCCCCATACACATGTATATACATACACGTCCACACACGCAAATATACATACCTATACATCTCAATGTACACATATATACATCTCAATGTATACATATATACCCATGCACACAATTCACACTGCCTTTATTCATTCCCATCGCCACCTCGCCACACATGGAATACCATCCCCCTCCCCCCTCATGTGTGTGAGGTAGCGCTAGGAAAAGACAACAAAGGCCCCATTCGTTCACACTCAGTCTCTAGCTGTCATGCAATAATGCCCGAAACCACAGCTCCCTTTCCACATCCAGGCCCCACACAACTTTCCATGATTTACCCAAGACGCTTCACATGCCCTGATTCAATCCACTGACAGCACGTCAACCCCGGTATACCACATCGATCCAATTCACTCTATTCCTTGCCCGCCTTTCACCCTCCTGCATGTTCAGGCCCCGATCACTCAAAATCTTTTTCACTCCATCTTTCCACCTCCAATTTGGTCTCCCACTTCTCCTCGTTCCCTCCACCTCCGACACATATATCCTCTTGGTCAATCTTTCCTCACTCATTCTCTCCATGTGCCCAAACCATTTCAAAACACCCTCTTCTGCTCTCTCAACCACGCTCTTTTTATTTCCACACATCTCTCTTACCCTTACATTACTTACTCGATCAAACCACCTCACACCACACATTGTCCTTAAACATCTCATTTCCAGCACATCCACCCTCCTGCGCACAACTCTATCCATAGCACACGCCTCGCAAAAATACAGCATTGTTGTATTTTTTTCACACATACCCTTTTTTGCTTTCTGAGATCATGTTCTCGACTTCCACACATTCTTCAAGGCTCCCAGGATTTTCGCCCCCTCCCCCACCCTATGATTCACTTCCGCTTCCATGGTTCCATCCGCTGCCAGATCCACTCCCAGATATCTAAAACACTTTACTTCCTCCAGTTTTTCTCCATTCAAACTTACCTCCCAATTGACTTGACCCTCAACCCTACTGTACCTAATAACCTTGCTCTTATTCATATTTACTCTTAACTTTCTTCTTTCACACACTTTACCAAACTCAGTCACCAGCTTCTGCAGTTTCTCATATCAATCAGCCATCAGCGCTGTATCATCAGCGAACAACAACTGACTCACTTCCCAAGCTCTCTCATCCACAACAGACTTCATACTTGCCCCTCTTTCCAAAACTTTTGCATTCACCTCCCTAACAACCCCATCCATAAACAAATTAAACAACCATGGAGACATCACACACCCCTGCCACAAACCTACATTCACTGACAACCAATCGCTTTCCTCTCTTCCTACACGTACACATGCCTTACATCCTCGATAAAAACTTTTCACTGCTTCTAACAAATTGCCTCCCACACCATATATTCTTAATACCTTCCACAGAGCATCTCTATCAACTCTATCATATGCCTTCTCCAGATCCATAAATGCTACATACAAATCCATTTGCTTTTCTAAGTATTTCTCACATACATTCTTCAAAGCAAACACCTGATCCACACATCCTCTACCACTTTTGAAACCACACTGCTCTTCTCCAATCTGATGCTCTGTATATGCCTTCACCCTTTCAATCAATACCCTCCCATATAATTTACCTGGAATACTCAACAAACTTATACTTCTGTAATTTGAGCATTCACTCTTATCCCCTTTGCCTTTGTACAATGGCACTATGCACGCATTCCGCCAATCCTCAGGCACCTCACCATGAGTCATACATACATTAAATAACCTTACCAACCAGTCAACAATACAGTCACCCCCTTTTTTAATAGATTCCACTGCAATAACATCCAAACCTGCTGCCTTGCCGGCTTTCATCTTCCGCAAAGCTTTTACTACCTCTTCTCTGTTTACCAAATCATTTTCCCTAACCCTCTCACTTTGCACACCACCTCGACCAAAACACCCTATATCTGCCACTCTATCATCAAACACATTCAACAAACCTTCAAAATACTCACTCCTTCTCCTTCTCACATTACCATTACTTGTTATCACCTCCCCATTAGCGCCCTTCTCTGAAGTTCCCATTTGCTCCCTTGTCTTACGCACTTTATTTACCTCCTTCCAGAACATCTTTTTATTCTCCCTAGAATTTAATGATACTCTCTCACCCCAACTCTCATTTGCCCTCTTTTTTACCTTTGCACCTTTCTCTTGACCTCCTGTCTCTTTCTTTTATACATCTCCCACTCAATTGCATTTTTTCCCTTCGAAAATCGTCAAAATGCCTCTTTCCTCTCTTTCACTAATAATCTCACTTCTTCATTATTGTCATATATATATATATATATATATATATATATATATATATATATATATATATATATATATATATATATATATATAAATATATATATATATATATATATATATATATATATATATATATATATATATATATATATATATATATATATATATATATATATATGGAATTTATTAAAAAAGGGGGTGACTGTATTGTTGACTGGTTGGTAAGGTTATTTAATATATGTATGTCTCATGGTGAGGTGCCTGAGGATTGGCGGAATGTGTGCATAGTGCCATTATACAAAGGCAAAGGGGATAAGAGTGAGTGTTCAAATTACAGAGGCATAAGTTTGTTGAGTATTCCTGGTAAATTATATGGGAGGGTATTGATTGAGAGGGTGAAGGCATGTACAGAGCATCAGATTGGGGAAGAGCAGTGTGGTTTCAAAAGTGGTAGAGGATGTGTGGATCAGATGTTTGCTTTGAAGAATGTATGTGAGAAATACTTAGAAAAGCAAATGGATTTGTATGTAGCATTTATGGATCTGGAGAAGGCATATGATAGAGTTGATAAAGATGCTCTGTGGAAGGTATTAAGAATATATGGTGTGGGAGTCGCTAATGGGCTGGGCTAAGGTGTATAACACACACACACACACACACACACACACACACACACACACACACACACACACACACACACACACACAAACACACACACACACACACACACACCTGGTATGGGTGTTGGCCAACTGCCGCGCTCAGCATTCAAGCTGATTCCATGTTGATCCATGGTCAATAATGCTAACCACCACATCACGCAAACTCATGCATATATGTGTATGCGTGTGTGTATGTGTGTGTGTGTGTGTGTGTGTGTGTGTGTGTGTGTGTGTGTGTGTGTGTGTGTGTGTGTGTGTACATATACATGCTTAGGATGTTTGTTGTTGTACGTGTTTATGTTGTTCATATGTTACCTGTGTTTGATAGTGTATATGTGGGCATCTGTGCGTGTGTGTGAGTGTGTGTCTCTGACGTCTGAATGTCTGTGAGCATGGGGCTGGAATCATTCAAGCGTATACAAGAAATCATCTTGTTGAATGTGACTTGAATACCAACACTTTAGACACATTAGATGTATAACGAATAGCAGAGCAAATGTTGTTGAAATAGCGGGTAACATTTTCCACTGCGCACTTTCCAATGAACTTTCCATGGCAGTATCCACTCATCTACCAAAAAAAAAAAAGAAAAGATGCATGGAAATATTCTTGTCTCATCTTTTTCCTGCGGGCAGATAAGCCAAGGTGAGAAGTGGGTGGTGAGATGTCCTCCGCTTTACTATCCTATTTCCAACACTCTATCCTCTCTAAGCCTATACTGGAGATAACCTCGTTTATAGATCATCAGGTCTCCTTGTTATCTGTCCTTCCCATGTGATCCCAGCCACCGACAGCGGAAGGAGGAATACGGGGAGATATGGGTCATAAATCACCAGAAGTGTCGGGTATTTGCAAGACCATTGATGTAAGGAAGACCTTGAGTGGGACGACTTCCTCTTGTAACGGGACACGATATCTTGAATATGAATAGAATTCTCATTATCTATAATGCTTATATAGCTTGAGTGTTCTACCAAAATCTACTTTCAGATCCCCAGGAGCACTTGTAAATTTTGCAAAATACGGTATAGGAGGTACATACTGACCAACGTTTTCCCTTTTGTCCCTCTCTCATGCGTCATATTTAGGTTATTAGAAATAATCTTAAGCTTTCTAGGAATTATTACAGACCACTGACTTCACTACTGGGAACTCATCATGATAAACGTTAGCCCGTATTCAGAGGATGAAAGACTAGAAGAAAAGGGGAAAGTATACTTTGATATGTCTACGTTTGGACGAGTGTTGTCTGAAGCCTAGAAAACATGATACACATGTAACTGTGTCATATCAGCTAGACATTGGACTAGATCCTCATATTACCTACACCGTGAGAAAGATCCATTTGAGTTTTCATTATCCCAAATTGTCATTAGTGTTTGTTACTCGCTAGAATGGTCATTGCGAAGTCGTCAAAAAATTTGCAGCAGGTTAAACTCGCCATCAGGATCGTCCAACACAAAATATATTCATTCCCTTCTCTTACGACATTTGAGAATTCTAATCCCTCAGAAATCCTTATGCTTGACCTCTGAACTAAATTCATTCAGCTCAAGAAACAATACAGGTAATTTATGCTTAAAGTCAGGTATGTGTTTCGTAAACCAAACACTCAACTTCTTTGAAGGGAGACTGGAAACGCGAAATTCTTCAGCAAACATTTGAACCTTTCCTAATGTGTTTGAGACGGGGTGATGTCAGACAAAAAGAAAGTTTGGTTAAGTTTTCCAAGACAATCACATGTTTACCAAATGGCGTCCTAGCTACGTCTCTTCGTTGTTTATCAACTGACTGTTATATTTCTCTTTAGGGTCTTCCCTGATCATGTGATTATTACACGAAAGTGCACTTGAGAACTTGTCTTTCATTTTCCCCGTGGACTCATAGGAAGAGAGAGAGAGAGAGAGAGAGAGAGAGAGAGAGAGAGAGAGAGAGAGAGAGAGAGAGAGAGAGAGAGAGAGAGAGAGAGAGAGAGAGAGAGAGAGAGAGAGAGAGAGAGAGAGAGAGAGAGAGAGAGAGAGAGAGAGAGAGAGAATTAATGAGACAACCTAGATTTTGACGTTTACTAGCCCAGTCCGTCACAGCTAACGTAAAAAAAAAGTGTTGAAAGAACGAAGATAATCCGGACTGAGGTTGTGGTGAACACATGATCTTGCTGGGACGTAGATTACCGATACATAATCAGTAGACTGGATTACTGAAAGCAAAATGTGAAGGTGAGGGTCTGTTGGTACAAAATTTTCTCCTCTCTCTCTCTCTCTCTCTCTCTCTCTCTCTCTCTCTCTCTCTCTCTCTCTCTCTCTCTCTCTCTCTCTCTCTCTCTCTCTCTCTCTCTCTCTCTCTCTCTCTCTCTCTCTCTCTCTCTCTCTCTCTCTCTCTCTCTCTCTCTCTCTCTATTTCGATTACACGAAAGTCGTAAATACTCTCGTGTGCAGGTGTTCGATCACCATCATGAGTGATAGTCTGAGTCACCACCAGCTTATCATGGTCAACATGGCACATGAAAATCTTTTAGGACGAAAATATAGTTGGGTAGGTTACGAATGAAGTGGAGCGTTGGAGAACATAATGTGAGAAAAAATATCAAGGGATGATACATACAAGGACGATTATAAAAAAGCAAAATATATACAGACAAATGGACATCATATGAGGACGATTTAGATCATATTCTAGATGTTATATGATATTCAGTAAGGCATACGTAATATATAAGTGGTTATAGGTCACTCCCAGTGAATCTTTTTCCCTTTCCTCGTGAATATATTCCCTCTTTTCTCCTCTTCTTAATCTTCTGTCTCTTTTTTTCTTCCGTTTCGTGATTGCTTTCCCTCTCTGTCGTATAAAATCTTTCCCATTTTCGTAATTTGATTTGACTTTTTAGTAATTCTATTTCTCCCTTGCCTTAAATCTACTGGATTTCTTAATTTCTCTTTATTCTGATTTATCTCACTTTTCTGTCTTCTGTCTTGAACCCATTTCTCCACTTTCCACCTGTATCCATCTCCCCGTCTAACCCCCTCGATATTGCTCCTATCTTGCCTTTCATCTCTTCTCTTTCGCTTTCCAGTTTAACAGCCTCGTATCTTCGACTGATATTCCCGTTCTTCAAATTTAAGGGAAAATGAAATTGAAGACGGAATTGAATGAATGAAAAAAGAGAAAATAGAAAATCCTTTGTAGGAGAGACAAATGAAATAAGGAACAGGAAAATAAAGAGAAAAAAAGACACAGTTGTAGATAAACGGGTCAAATGGAATATTTCCAGCGGACATCGAATGGGGAAAATTGTTCGAGATGAGAGAGGGGGACTGTGAGGAAACTGAAAGCGACAACGATTCAAATCCTAAGAATAAAAAGAAAATGAAATAGAATGGCAGAAACGAAGAGGAAACAGACCTAAGCAGTGAAGACGTATATATCCCAAACAATACGATAGAAAAGATTAAGGTACATTATATCATCTTTTGACTCTTAACATATCGAATGCTTAGAAGAGAATATCTGGCCATCCTTCAGATGACATCACTGTAGATAAATTGCATTTAAAACAGAGGCTTCTTAAAGCGCCTTCATGATCATATGAACGATGATACGTAAAATAACTATGCGAATTACTTACTGGTTGAAGGCACTGGAAAACATTGCACGAGAATATGATAATACATCTATACATTAATGTGAAATAAAAGGCAGTATCAGGAGTCGTGAAGCATCTAAATCCATTTTCATAAGATCATATGGTGAAGGTTAATCAGATCTGATTGTATATCGAAGAGCGAAAAGAAATGATTTTGATCGGTTTGCTACATATTGAAAATGCATATGGACTCCTGCATGAAAGGTAGCTTAGAAACATAGACCATTAGCAAAGATCATAAGTTGCTTATTTGGTTGTTTGAACTTTGGTTCTATCATCTACTAAGGTCAATTAAGGCTGCATGCATCAAGCTACGCAAATATAAAAGCCATAAGATATTTAAGTCCTTCTTCGAGGACAATTCTAAGACCATGCACTCTCACTATGCATGTATGTGGCCCATCACACAGTCCTAGGAACAGATCGAGAAGAAATAAACCACATAATGAAATGTAAAGAGTAATGAGATGTAACAGTATAACGAAAACATGAAAGATACAGAGAGAGAAGATAATATAGTTCATTTTTCTTTTCATAGGGTGCGTTAAGCAGGTTGCACTGACTACGGAAAATGCATAACTTGGATCATTGTGCAAAGAAACTAATGCACTGAAATGTAAGGGAGACCCAGGTGATCAAGTAAGGATCTTGGAGGACTAATACTATGGAATACTGGGATAAGATATTGGCAAAATGATAAGAAAAGAAACATCAGTAAAAGAATGCGTTTTTCCCAGTATAAGGCTCAACATGGGATTAACAATTTCAATTTACAGGAAGAATGAAAAAGACATGAAGAATGACTATATTTACCATTGGCAGAACCAGTGTACAAATAGCTATTAAGAATAAAGAAAATTCATAGAGATTTAGGAAATGAAAGCACTGAGAGAATCAGTGGGTAATGATATGTGGGACGAATTTGTGTGAGAAAGTCAACACAGGACTGAGAAAAAAGTTGAGATCACACATAAACAAGTGAACGAAGTGAACGGCGAAAAGGAAAACTTAAATAATTGTGAGAAAGTATAAAAGCATGTTAATAGGGTCCTAAAAGAAGAACCAGCTTGTTCAAGTTCATTTGGTGAAGGGGGATGTTATTGGAGCAGCCTAATATGAAAAGAACAAAGGGGCAGTGGAGGGGAGGGAGAAGGTAAGCCACTCCCTGATGGACCGTAATCAAAACCAGATGAAGTATGCACGGGCGAGGAGCGGGAGGCATAACCCGCAGGGCAGGTTGAACTAGGGTAATGTAGGGGACACAAGAATGTTTACACCGGGACGAGAGAGAGAGAGAGAGAGAGAGAGAGAGAGAGAGAGAGAGAGAGAGAGAGAGAGAGACAGGGGGGCATTGGGCTGAGAGACTGGAGAGCATATAATCAAGGGAGACAAGACATTAACAGGTGGAGGAAAAATAAGTAAGAAAGATAAAGACTAAAATGATTGGCTTCCTTGAGCGAAGGTAGTGTCTCAAAGGACCGCGTAGATTCTGCAGCCTTACCTTCAAAGGTAAAGATCTGAAGAGTTGTTCTAAAGTTCCCCGTAGAAAGGACTAATTAGGCACTGCGGAAATGGGAAGGTGTGCAGAGGATTATGGGTAAAGTCATTACTCTGAAAACACGAGAAAAATCCCTTGATTTTTCCATACCCACCAATTCAGTTCACTCACTTCCTCCCAACTATATCCTCTCTCTCTCTCTCTCTCTCTCTCTCTCTCTCTCTCTCTCTCTCTCTCTCTCTCTCTCTCTCTCTCTCTCTCTCTCTCTCTCTCTCTCTCTCTCTCTCTCTCTCTCTCTCTCACACACACACACACACACACACACCTAATTTATCAACGTTGCACAGAGAGAACAACTTGTTTAGATTGGATTATGTTTATTTAGATTAAGCTAAGTTACATTCGGTTATGGTAGGATATATCTAATTAGATTATACGTGGTTAAGTTACGGGAGGTTATATCTAATTAGATTATACAAGGTTAGGTTTCGTTAGTATTGCCGAGGCTAAGTTAGGTAAGTTAGATAGCTTAGGAATAATATGTTAGGGAATTAATTATTCCGGAGGGGAGCGGCTTGTGGAACATTTACTGACCGGGGTGCCATTGGTAGGAGTGTCTATTGTCCAAGGAACAGAAGAGCTGCCCAGAGATGAATTGTCCTGGGCACAGAGAGATAGTAAATTATGAGACACTGAGAGGCTGCATAACTCCAGATACTTGGAATATGTTTCAGTGGAAATGAACAAAAAGGACGCAGAGATAATGGACTGATAAAGAGTGTATGAGCTGTTAAACCTTTGAAGGTTTGTAAATTCAACAATGCGAGTCGAGAATATGGAGGGAATTGCTAGATGATAGTTTATTCACCTCTGGTGTGTGGACAAATGAACTCTCAGCATGAAGAGAATAACAGAGAAAATATCAAAGAAAAATAGATATCTTAAGAGTTGGATACGGAAGATGAAGCGAAAAAAGACTGAGGAGAAAGTGGATTTTAGAGATAGGTATGAACTAGTGAAGGATATGGTTCGTAAATGCAAAATTGAAGATATAGATATGAGATGGAACGGCTCAGCTGGGAGTCTTTCTCTCTCATAAGATTCAGTCAGATTATTTGAGAGAGAGAGAGAGAGAGAGAGAGAGAGAGAGAGAGAGAGAGAGAGAGAGAGAGAGAGAGAGAGAGAGAGAGAGAGAGAGAGAGAGAGAGAGAGAGAGAGAGAGAGAGAGAGAGAGAGAGAGAGAGAGAATGATTGATAATAGAATTACCTTTTTGGAGAGTTTGTAGTACAGCATGGATGGTGATGACGTTGAAGAGTCTCCTCATAATCCTCATAAGAATAGTTGAAACCAGAGTTCTGGATATAGACTTGGAGCAAGGAACACGTCATGTTGCCGAGGTTGTTTGTCAAGAACGAATCAATACTGTGTGGCTGCGCCTTGGAATAAAGGAAGATAACATGGTTTTGGAAGGTTTTGGGAGTTCGGATGATGACCAATTCATCATATATTTGTAATGAGAGAGTTTGCCGAAGAATAAGACAGTATAGCTATCATATTCAGGAATGTATCCAGAGAAATGCTAGAAGCGATTAGAAATACCTTAATAATTTGCAGAAGTAAAGAGCTCTAAGGTTGATTTTGACAGGTATTGGGTGGGGGGGAAACAAATCATTTCTATTCAGTAAAGGTAAATGCTAGGATGACTGGTTAATTGTCATAACGAAGTAAGTTAGTTGCAGCTCCAACGAATGGAGAAAGACGTGGTCCTGTAAGGCCAAGCGTCATGGAAGATATGCTGCAACCCCTTGAAGATTTATAATTGAGAGAGTCTTCATCTAGTTACGAACAGAATGAATGCTTGTGAGATGGATATTTTGACCGGCTGTTGGAGCATCAAGTTCATGGAAGAGACGAGGAAATATATGGGATTACTTTAAACATCTAGATATCTAGTTATGGGACTATTTGAGTATGAAGAAGCAGGAAAGACATAGAATGAATGAATAAAACAATACAAGTTACTGGACGAAATCGCAGTGTCGGATACAGGACGAATGAACAAGCATCCGGTGAAAAAGCTGACTGATATTTGTTCTTCACTTCCAATTTTGTCCTTTGTGTGACTTTTATCGAAGAGTGAAAAACTGATTAGCACGTTCTGCTACTGATTGCAACAATTATCTCTAGAGAATCCCATCGCTGGTCAGACTGTGCCGTCTGTCTCCCTACAACCAACATACATGTTTCCTCATCCTGTATCACTAGTGATGTGGTAATGTTCACGGACGCTGTACCATTACCACACAACTCGGGCTTTAACTGTGTTCTATTATATGAGAGAAACTGCGGACCGATGCTCTTTATTCAGAAATGTCACCCAAAAAGGCCCCTTATTTCAACTCTAAATGTTCCTTTCCTTTTCTTGGTCTTAGGATTTGTGGCTTTCCGCTCTGATTCTTTACATTTCTTAAAGTCAGTACTAGTGAACGCGATCTTTACTCATATTTCTCTATAAGTGCTACACTTTTCACCTTTCTGGTAAGCATCACATTTCAACCCTACAATAACATCTGTATGTTGGGTGCATCCATATCCCTCAATACATTCTGAAAGCCTCCCAAATAAATAAAATCACAAAATCTGGTTCCCAAAAGCTAGGATGTTGTATAGGTGTCCTCATTTCATGTTGGTGATTGATTACTTCAAACATATGTGGGTTTCAGTCGGCCCAGTATGCAGTACTGCTCACATATCGGGGATGTCTCTTCCTCCACTTTTCCTTCGCACGATGGAATAAGAAATCTTCCGTCTCATTAATGTCCAGATATCATCTCTCTCATACAACACTTCCTTTTCAACCACAATGTTGTCTGCTTCTCTCTGTTTTGCAGGTATTGTTCTGGTTGCTTCTTTCGCAAGATGTTTGCATGTGTACCGGCTATTTAGGCACGCGTGTTGCTGCCGCTTCCCACAGTTTCTGTGTGGAAATCGGCCACAGGATGATTGACCGTTATGATACCTCCTTCTTACCACGATTTCTGGCGATGCTTTTCCTACTTTCGTCTTTCCTTCTTCCTTACCTTCTCATCTCTAAGAATCGGGTCTACACGAATACGAGAAGTCCTGGATGATTTTTTTTTTCATTTTTTTCCCCCAGGATCTGATTCGCTGTTGCCCAAGATGATCATTACTGAAGAAAGTTTAACCCGTGTCGTTCTCTGTCATCCATAAAGAAATGTCTTATCAATGTCTCACAGTCTCGCTGGCTGTCGTTATTCCCATTCATTTCATTCTCATCACGTCTAATTCCATTTGGAGTCGAGGCGTTGGAGCAACTCGACCTTGGCGTGATTTTGCAGCACGTAGGGCCAGCAGCTGCCAATGGTAAATTCCCCCATGGTGCATTACCCCGGTGGACAGCACCACAATATATTTAGCTGCCAAAGCTCTGCAATATATTTACCCTGGCTGCTTTACGCTGACACCTACCACTGCATCAGTATCTACGTCCTCTCTCTCTCTCTCTCTCTCTCTCTCTCTCTCTCTCTCTCTCTCTCTCTCTCTCTCTCTCTCTCTCTCTCTCTCTCTCTCTCTCTCTCTCTCTCTCTCTCTCTCTCTCTCTCTCTCTCTCTCTCTGTATATATATATATATATATATATATATATATATATATATATATATATATCCCTGGGGATAGGGGAGAAAGAATACTTCCCACGTATTCCTTGCGTGTCGTACAGGGCGAATAAAGGGGAGGGAGCGGGGGGGCTGGAAATCCTCCCCTCTCGTTTTTTTTAACTTTCCAAAAGAAGGAACAGAGAAGGGGGCCATGTGAGGATATTCCCTCAAAGGCCCAGTCCTCTGTTCTTAATACTACCTCGCTAACACGGGAAATGGCGAATAGTTTAAAAGAAAAAGATATATATATATATATATATATATATATATATATATATATATATATATATATATATATATATATATATAGAGGGGACGGGAGCGGGGGGCCAGAAATCCTACCCTCCTTGTATTTTAACTTTCTAAAATGGAAAACAGAAGAAGGAGTCACGCGGGAAGGGCTCATCCTCCTCGAAGGCGCAGACTGGGGTGTCTGAATGTGTGTGGATGTAACCAAGATGTGAAAAAAGGAGAGATAGGTAGTATGTTTGAGGAAAGGAACCTGGATGTTTTGGCTCTGAGTGAAACGAAGATCAAGGGTAAAGGGGAAGAGTGGTTTGGGAATGTTTTGGGAGTAAAGTCAGGGGTCGGTGAGAGGAATAAAGCAAGGGAAGGAGTAGCAGTACTTCTGAAACAGGAGTTGTGGGAGTATGTGATAGAATGTAAGAAAGTAAATTCTCCATTAATATGGGTAAAACTGAAAGTGGATGGAGAGATATGGGTGATTATTGGTGCATATGCACCTAGGCATGAGAGGAAAGTTCATGAAAGGCAAATGTTTTGGGAGCAGCTGAATGAGTGTGTTAGCGGTTTTGATGCACGAGACCGGGTTATAGTGATGGGTGATTTGAATGCAAAGGTGAGTAATGTGGCAGTTGAGGGAATAATTGGTATACATGTGGTGTTCAGTGTTGTAAATGGAAATGGTGAAGAGCTTGTCGATTTATGTGCTGAAAAAGGACTGGTGATTGGGAATACCTGGTTTAAAGAGCGAGATATACATAAGTATACGTATGTAAGTAGGAGAGATGGCCAGAGAGCGTTATTGGATTACGTGTTAATTGACAGGCGCGCGAAAGAGAGACTTTTGGATGTTAATGTGCTGAGAGGTGCAACTGGAGGGATGTCTGATCATTATCTTGTGGAGGCTAAGGTGAAGATTTGTATGGGTTTTCAGAAAAGAAGAGTGAATGTTGGGGTGAAGAGGGTAGTGAGAGTAAGTGAGCTTGGGAAGGAGACTTGTGTGAGGAAGTACCAGCAGAGACTGAGTACAGAATAGAAAAAGGTGAGAACAATGGAAGTAAGGGGAGTGGGGGAGGAATGGGATGTATTTAGGGAATCAGTGATGGATTGCGCAAAAGATGCTTGTGGCATGAGAAGAGTGGGAGGTGGGTTGATTAGAAAGGGTAGTGAGTGGTGGGATGAAGAAGTAAGATTATTAGTGAAAGAGAAGAGAGAGGCATTTGGACGATTTTTGCAGGGAAAAAAAAATTGAGTGGAAGATGTATAAAAGAAAGAGACAGGAGGTCAAGAAAAAGGTGCAAGAAGTGAAAAAGAGGGCAAATGAGAGTTGGGGTGAGAGAGTATCATTAGATTTTAGGGAGAATAAAAAGATGTTCTGGAAGGAGGTAAATAAAGTGCGTAAGACAAGGGAGCAAATGGGAACTTCAGTGAAAGGCGCAAATGGGGAGGTGATAACAAGTAGTGGTGATGTGAGAAGGAGATGGAGTGAGTATTTTGAAGGTTTGTTGAAGGTGTTTGATGATAGAGTGGCAGATATAGGGTGTTTTGATCGAGGTGGTGTGCAAAGTGAGAGGGTTAGGGAAAATGATTTGGTAAACAGAGAAGAGGTAGTAAAAGCTTTGCGGAAGATGAAAGCCGGCAAGGCAGCAGGTTTGGATGGGATTGCAGTGGAATTTATTAAAAAAGAGGGTGACTGTATTGTTGACTGGTTCGGAGGGTTATCTAATGTATGTATGACTCATGGTAAGGTGCCTGAGGATTGGCGGAATGCGTGCATAGTGCCATTGTACAAAGGCAAAGGGTATAAGAGTGAGTGCTCAAATTACAGAGGTATAAGTTTGTTGAGTATTCCTGGTAAATTATATGGGAGGGTATTGATTGAGAGGGTGAAGGCAAGTACATCTCCATGTATACATATATATATATATATATATATATATATATATATATATATATACACACACAGACATATACATATATACACATGTACATAATGCATACTGTCTGCCTTTATTCATTTCCATCGCCACGCCGCCACACATGGAATAACAACCCCCTCCCCCCTCATGTGCGCGAGGTAGCGCTAGGAAAAGACAACAAAGGACCCATTCGTTCACATTCAGTCTCTAGCTGTCATGTAATAATGCACCGAAACCACAGCTCCCTTTCCATATTCAGGCCCCACAGAACTTTCCATGGTTTACCCCAGACGCTTCATATGTTATGGTTCAATCCATTGACATCACGTCGATCCCGTTATACCACAACGTTCCAATTCACTCTATTCCTTGCACGCCTTTCACCCTCCTGCATGTTCACGCCCCGATCACCCAAAATCTTTTTCACTCTATCTTTCCACCTCCAATTTGGTCTCCCACTCCTCCTCATTACCTCCACCTCTGACACATATATCCTCTTGGTCAATCTTTCCTTACTCATTCTCGCCATGTGACCAAACCATTTCAAAATACCCTCTTCTGCTCTGTGAACCACACTCGTTTTATTACCACACATCTCTCTTACCCTTAAATTACTTACTTGATCAAAATACCTTATACGACATATTGTCCTCAAACATCTCATATTCGGCACATCCACCCTCCTGCGCACAACTCTATCCATAGCCCGCGCCTCGGAACCATACAACATTGTTGGAACCACTATTCCTTCAAACATACCCATTTTTGCTTTCCAAAATAATGTTCTCGACTTCCACACAATTTTCATGGCTCCCAGAATTTTCGCCCCCTCCTCCACCCTATGATTCACTTCCCCTTCCATTAATCCATCCGCTGCCAGATCCACTCCCAGATATCTAAAACACTTCACTTCCTCCAGTTTTTCTCCATTCAAACCTACCTCCCAATTGATTTGACCCCCAACCCTACTGTACCTAACAACCTTGCTCTTATTCACATTTACTCTTAACTTTCTTCTTTCACACACCTTACCAAACTTAGTCACCAGCTTCTGCAGTTTCTCACATGAATCAGCCAGCAGCGTTGTATCATCAGCGAACAACAACTGACTCACTTCCCAAGCTCTCTCATCCACAACAGACTGCGTACTTGCCCCTCTTTCCAAGACCCTTGCATTCACCTTCCTAACAACCCTATCCATAGACAAATTAAAGAACCATGGAGACATCACACACCCCTGCCGCAAACCTACATTCACTGAGAACCAATCACTTTCCTCTCTTCCTGCAGGTACACATGCCTTACATCCTCGATAAAAACTTTTCACTGCTTCTAACAACTTGCCTCCCACACCATATATTCTTAATACCTTCCACAGAGCATTTCTATCAACTCTATCATATGCCTTCTCCAGATCCATAAATGCTACATACAAATCCATTTACTTTTCTAAGTATTACTCACATACATTATTCAAAACAAACACTTGATCCACACATCCTCTACCACTTCTGAAACCACACTGCTCTTCCACAATCTGATACTCTGTACATGCCTTCACCCTCTCAGTCAATACCTTCCCATGGAATTTACCAGGAATACTCAACAAACTTATACCTCTTTAATTTGAGCACTCATCTTTGCCCACTTTGCCTTTGTACAATGGCACTATGCAAGCATTCCGCCAATCCTCAGCCACCTCACCATGAATCATACATACATTAAATAACCTTACCAACCAGTCAACAATACAGTCACCCCCTTTTTTAATAAATTCCACTGCAATACCATCCAAACCGACTGCCTTGCCGGCTTTCATCTTCCGTAAAGCTTTTACTACCTCTTCTCTGTTTACCAAATCATTTTCCCTAACTCTCTCACTTTGCACACCACCTCGACCAAAACACCCTATATCTGCCACTCTATCATCAAACACATTCAACAAACCTTCAAAATACTCTCTCCATATCCTTCTCACATCACCACTGCTTGTTATCACCTCCCCATTAGCCCCCTTCACTGGAGTTCCCATTTGTTCCCTTGTCTTACGCACTTTATTTACCTCCTTACAAAACATCTTTTTATCCTCCCTAAAATTTAATGATACTCTCTCACCCCAACTCTCATTTGCCCTATTTTTCACCTCTTGCACCTTTATCTTGACCTCCTGCCTCCTGCCTCCTGCAAAAATCGTCCAAATGCCTCCCTGTCCTTTTTCACTAATAATATTACTTATTCATCCCACCACTCACTACCCTTTCTAATCTGCCCACCTCCCACGCTTCTCATGCCACAAGCATCTTTTGAGCAAGCCATTCCTCCCCCACTCCCCTTACGTCCTTTGTTCTTACCTTTTTCCATTCTGTACTCAGTCTCTCCTGGTACTTCCTCACACAAGTCTCCTTCCCAAGCTCACTTACTCTCACCACTCTCTTCACCCCAACATTCTCCCTTCTTTTCTGAAAACCTCTACAAATCTTCACCTTCGCCTCCACAAGATAATGATCAGACATCCCTCCAGTTGCACCTGTCACCACTTTAACATCCAAAAGTCTCTCTTTCGCACGCCTATCAATTAACACGTAATTCAGTAACGCTCTCTGGCCATCTCTCCTACATACATACGTATACTTATGTATATCTCTCTTTTTAGACCAGGTATTCCCAATCATCAGTCCTTTTTCAGCACATAAATCTACAAGCTCTTCACCATTTCCATTTACAACACTGAACACCCCATGTATACCACTTATTCCCTCAACTGCCACGTTACTTACCTTTCCATTCAAATCACCCATCTATATAATCCGGTCTCGTGCATCGAAACCACTAATACACTCATTTAGCGGCTCCCAAAACACTTGCCTCTCATGATCTTTCTTCTCATGCCCAGGTGCATATGCACCAATAATCACCCATCTCTCTCCATCCACTTTCAGTTTTACACATATCAATCAAGAGTTTACTTGCTTACACTCTGTCGCATACTCCCAGAACTCCTGTTTAAGTAGTAGTGCTACTCCTTCCCTTGCTCTTGTCCTCTCACTAACCCCCGACTTTACTCCGGAGACATTCCCAAACCACTCATCCCCTTTACCCTTGAGCATCGTTTCACTCAGAACCAAAACATCCAGGTTCCTTTCCTCAAACATACTACCTATTTCTCTTTCTTCTGTTTCCCCTTTTAGAAAGTTAAAATACAAGGAATGGAGGGTTTCTGGCCCCCCTCTCCCGTCCCTTTTAGTCGCCTTCTGCGACACGTGAGGAATGCGTGGAAAATATTCTGTCTCTCCTATCCCAGGGATAGGGGAGAAAGATAGGGATATATATATATATATATATATATATATATATATATATATATATATATATATATATATATATATATATATATATATATATATATATATATATATATATATATATATATATATATATATACATATATATATATATATATATATATATATATATATATATATATATATATATATATATATATATATATATATATATATATATATATATATATATATATATATATATATATATATATATATATATATCTTTCAAACTATTCCCCATATCCCTCATCAGCGAGGTAGCATAAAGGACAGAGGACTGGGCCTTTCACGGAATACCCTCACCTGGCCCAATTCTCTGTTCCTTCTTTTGGAAAATTAAAAAAAAACGAGAGGGGAGGATTTCCAGCCCCCCGCTCCCTCCCCTTGTAGTCGCCTTCTACGACACGCAGGGAATACGTGGGAAGTATTCTTTCTCCCCTATCCCCAGGGAAATATATATATATATATATATATATATATATATATATATATATATATATATATATATATATATATATATATATATATATATATATATATATATATATATATATATATATATATATATATATATACGTATATATATATATATATATATATATATATATATATATATATATATATATATATATATATATATATATATATATATATATATATATATATATATATATATATATATATATATATATATACGTATATATATATATATATATATATATATATATATATATATATATATATATATATATATATATATATATATATATATATATGTATATATATATATATATATATATATATATATATATATATATATATATATATATATATATATATATATATATATATATATATATATATGGGGAGGTGATAACAAGTAGTGGTGATGTGAGAAGGAGATGGAGTGAGTATTTTGAAGGTTTGTTGAATGTGTTTGATGATAGAGTGGCAGATATAGGGTGTTTTGGTCGAGGTGGTGTGCAAAGTGAGAGGGTTAGGGAAAATGATTTGGTAAACAGAGAAGAGGTAGTAAAAGCTTTGCGGAAGATGAAAGCCGGCAAGGCAGCAGGTTTGGATGGTATTGCAGTGGAATTTATTAAAAAAGGGGGTGACTGTATTGTTGACTGGTTGGTAAGGTTATTTAATGTATGTATGACTCATGGTGAGGTGCCTGAGGATTGGCGGAATGCGTGCACAGTGCCATTGTACAAAGGCAAAGGGGATAAAAGTGAGTGCTCAAATTACAGAGGTATAAGTTTGTTGAGTATTCCTGGTAAATTATATGGGAGGGTATTGATTGAGAGGGTGAAGGCATGTACAGAGCATCAGATTGGGGAAGAGCAGTGTGGTTTCAGAAGTGGTAGAGGATGTGTGGATCAGGTGTTTGCTTTGAAGAATGTATGTGAGAAATACTTAGAAAAGCAAATGGATTTGTATGTAGCATTTATGGATCTGGAGAAGGCATATGATAGAGTTGATAGAGATGCTCTGTGGAAGGTATTAAGAATATATGGTGTGGGAGGCAAGTTCTTAGAAGCAGTGAAAAGTATTTATCGAGGATGTAAGGCATGTGTACGTGTAGGAAGAGAGGAAAGTGATTGGTTCTCAGTGAATGTAGGTTTGCGGCAGGGGTGTGTGATGTCTCCATGGTTGTTTAATTTGTTTATGGATGGGGTGGTTAGGGAGGTGAATGCAAGTGTTTTGGAAAGAGGGGCAAGTAAGAAGTCTGTTAGGGATGAGAGAGCTTGGGAAGTGAGTCAGTTGTTGTTCGCTGATGATAAAGCGCTGGTGGCTGATTCATATGAGAAACTGCAGAAGCTGGTGACTGAGTTTGGTAAAGTGTGTGGAAGAAGAAAGTTAAGAGTAAATGTGAATAAGAGCAAGGTTATTAGATACAGTAGGGTTGAGGGTCAAGTCAATTGGAAGGTGAGTTTGAATGGAGAAAAACTGGAGGAAGTGAAGTGTTTTAGATATCTGGGAGTGGATCTGGCAGCGGATGGAACCATGTAAGCGGAAGTGGATCATAGGGTGGGGGAGGGGGCGAAAATTCTGGGAGCCTTGAAGAATGTGTGGAAGTCGAGAACATTATCTCGGAAAGCAAAAATGGGTATGTTTGAAGGAATAGTGGTTCCAACAATGTTGTATGGTTGCGAGGCGTGGGCTATGGATAGAGTGGTGCGCAGGAGGATTGATGTGCTGGAAATGAGATGTTTGAGGACAATGTGTGGTGTGAGGTGGTTTGATCGAGTAAGTAACGTAAGGGTAAGAGAGATGTGTGGAAATAAAAAGAGCGTGGTTGAGAGAGCAGAAGAGGGTGTTTTGAAATGGTTTGGGCACATGGAGAGAATGAGTGAGGAAAGATTGACCAAGAGGATATATGTGTCGGAGGTGGAGGGAACGAGGAGAAGAGGGAGACCAAATTGGAGGTGGAAAGATGGAGTGAAAAAGATTTTGTGTGATCGGGGCCTGAACATGCAGGAGGGTGAAAGGAGGGCAAGGAATAGAGTGAATTGGAGCGATGTGGTATACCGGGCTTGACGTGCTGTCAGTGGATTGAATCAGGGCATGTGAAGCGTCTGGGGTAAACCATGGGAAGCTGTGTAGGTATGTATATTTGCGTGTGTGGACGTATGTATATACATGTGTATGGGGGTGGGTTGGGCCATTTGTTTCGTCTGTTTCCTTGCGCTACCTCGCAAACGCGGGAGACAGCGGCAAAAAAAAAAAAAAAAAAATATATATATATATATATATATATATATATATATATATATATATATATATATATATATATATATATATATATATATATATATATATGTACATATATATATATATATTTACGCCCTTCAGTGAAGGGCGTAAATGGGGAGGTGATAACAAGTAGTGGTGATGTGAGAAGGAGATGGAATGAGTATTTTGAAGGTTTGTTGAATGTGTCTGATGACAGAGTGGCAGATATAGGGTGTTTTGGTCGAGGTGGTGTGCAAAGTGAGAGGGTTAGGGAAAATGATTTGGTAAACAGAGAAGAGGTAGTAAAAGCTTTGCGGAAGATGAAAGCCGGCAAGGCAGCAGGTTTGGATGGTATTGCAGTGGAATTTATTAAAAAAGGGGGTGACTGTATTGTTGACTGGTTGGTAAGGTTATTTAATGTATGTATGACTCATGGTGAGGTGCCTGAGGATTGGCGGAATGCGTGCATAGTGCCATTGTACAAAGGCAAAGGGGATAAGAGTGAGTGCTCAAATTACAGAGGTATAAGTTTGTTGAGTATTCCTGGTAAATTATATGGAGGGTATTGATTGAGAGGGTGAAGGCATGTACAGAGCATCAGATTGGGGAAGAGCAGTGCGGTTTCAGAAGTGGTAGAGGATGTGTGGATCAGGTGTTTGCTTTGAAGAATGTATGTGAGAAATACTTAGAAAAGCAAATGGATTTGTATGTAGCATTTATGGATCTGGAGAAGGCATATGATAGAGTTGATAGAGATGCTCTGTGGAAGGTATTAAGAATATATGGTGTGGGAGGCAAGTTGTTAGAAGCAGTGAAAAGTTTTTATCGAGGATGTAAGGCATGTGTACGTGTAGGAAGAGAGGAAAGTGATTGGTTCTCAGTGAATGTAGGTTTGCGGCAGGGGTGTGTGATGTCTCCATGGTTGTTTAATTTGTTTATGGATGGGGTTGTTAGGGAGGTAAATGCAAGAGTCCTGGAAAGAGGGGCAAGTATGAAGTCTGTTGGGGATGAGAGAACTTGGGAAGTGAGTCAGTTGTTGTTCGCTGATGATACAGCGCTGGTGGCTGATTCATGTGAGAAACTGCAGAAGCTGGTGACTGAGTTTGGTAAAGTGTGTGGAAGAAGAAAGTTAAGAGTAAATGTGAATAAGAGCAAGGTTATTAGGTACAGTAGGGTTGAGGGTCAAGTCAATTGGGAGGTGAGTTTGAATGGAGAAAAACTGGAGGAAGTGAAGTGTTTTAGATATCTGGGAGTGGATCTGTCAGCGGATGGAACCATGGAAGCGGAAGTGGATCATAGGGTGGGGGAGGGGGCGAAAATTTTGGGAGCCTTGAAAAATGTGTGGAAGTCGAGAACATTATCTCGGAAAGCAAAAATGGGTATGTTTGAAGGAATAGTGGTTCCAACAATGTTGTATGGTTGCGAGGCGTGGGCTATGGATAGAGTTGTGCGCAGGAGGATGGATGTGCTGGAAATGAGATGTTTGAGGACAATGTGTGGTGTGAGGTGGTTTGATCGAGTAAGTAACGTAAGGGTAAGAGAGATGTGTGGAAATAAAAAGAGCGTGGTTGAGAGAGCAGAAGAGGGTGTTTTGAAATGGCTTGGGCACATGGAGAGAATGAGTGAGGAAAGATTGACCAAGAGGATATATGTGTCGGAGGTGGAGGGAACGAGGAGAAGAGGGAGACCAAATTGGAGGTGGAAAGATGGAGTGAAAAAGATTTTGTGTGATCGGGGCCTGAACATGCAGGAGGGTGAAAGGAGGGCAAGGAATAGAGTGAATTGGAGCGATGTGGTATACAGGGGTTGACGTGCTGTCAGTGGAGTGAATCAAGGCATGTGAAGCGTCTGGGGTAAACCATGGAAAGCTGTGTAGGTATGTATATTTGCGTGTGTGGACGTGTGTATGTACATGTGTATGGGGGGGGGTTGGGCCATTTCTTTCGTCTGTTTCCTTGCGCTACCTCGCAAACGCGGGAGACAGCGACAAAGTATAAAAAAAAAAAATATATATATATATATATATATATATATATATATATATATATATATATATATATATATATATTCCTATGAGTCCACGGGTAAAATGAAATACCATACGTTCCCCAGGTGCACTTTCTGGTAATAATCACATCATCAAAGGAGACGTAGACGAAGAGACGTAGCTAGGACGCCATTTGGATTACATGTGAATGTCAAGACAGACAACGAGTGTTCATAAACTATTATATGGACAAGGTGAATTGTTTACCGATTTTATCAACAATAAAGTTATCCAATTTGTATAGACCTTCACTAATATTAAGGTTATAATTCTTTGTGTATTCAATAATAGAAGATTCAATGATATATCCGTGATACTGGAGTAAGAGTTGATAACTGAGATGGCATTACTCCGGTCAATGCAATGATCATAGTATCTAACGTCATTAAACAAGGCATTTGATTCTTGTGTTGTTCTTATACTATTCTCGTGTTGCTTAAGTCTAACAGAAAGATCCTTATCAGTGTGCCCAACATAGAATATATAAATTGTGATCTTTTGCAATATATATATATATATATATATATATAGATATATATGTATATATATATATATATATGTATATATTTCACCAAAAGATTATATTTTTCCTTTGTCATCTGACGTGACTTCATATTGTTCAAGTCTCCCAGACTTCTTTCTCTCTTTCGCCTGCTCTCTTCGTCCGCTCTGCTGCGTCTCTGTGTTTTATGTGGTGAATGCGAGTTATCTCGGTCCTCTCTCCACCCTGAACATGATGGCTTTAATCCCCATCTTGAAGTACTTCTTGCTCCCTGCAGCCAACATCGTGTACGTCTTCTCTTTGTTTCAACGGTACACTTAATCTCTAATGTATTCTCTCACCGGAATCATCTTCAAAGGCATATATCTTACATCTATGCTTCATCGTATGTCAGCGCTGGCTGTATCATTGCGTCTGTTTTATTTCGTAAATTTTGCGTTAAACTAGTAACCCTACTTCTCGTAAATGATCTCCCCACAATACTAGAATGCTGATATCATAACTAGTTTGCTATTATCCTGCCTTACTTTCCTCTCTCAGTCTATATTGCTCTGGCTATCGTGGATGTTCCTCGTTGTAAGTTCTTTGCATTGTTCCCCGCCCATTTGCTCGACTGTCTTCTTACAGATGATAAGCCATTTCTTATACTGGACTTGTGAACTCTCCTCCTAGAAGGATGTTCATCTAGGATTAATTACAGTTTCATCTTCTCTGTCATTACCCATGTATTCATATAGATCTCACATACTCAGTTTACATCATATCCTTTGTTCTCTTATCCTTTGCTTTCCGATTTATCTATCATTTTTTCTTTTATCTTATAGAAAACCCCGTCTTTTTTGTTACCATATATGCCTGATTGAGAAGCATATGCATATCACCAAATTACTTATGTATATCTCTCTTTTTAGACCAGGTATTCCCAATCATCAGTCCTTTTTCAGCACATAAATCTACAAGCTCTTCACCATTTCCATTTACAACACTGAACACCCCATGTATACCACTTATTCCCTCAACTGCCACATGAATTTTATCACTTTTTTCAGAGAAACATTTGTGGACTTTAGCACCATCACTCAGCTTCTCCTCTGCACGTCTATTGCCATCTAGTATACTTTTTGTCTGACTTTCCCTAATGAAGTCACGTCAGGATTTCTATAAATGATCAGGGTCGTTTCCCTCTGACATTTGGCTTGGCTTCTACCTGCTCCAGGGACGTGCATTCTCTTTCTCTTTATCGTATCTCCAGTGTTACTAATTCATCCTTATTGTTTGGGCTTATATATTTCTCTTATGGTGTGTTATATGCCTTGACCTAATCCACATAGCCACATATCGTGATTTACCCTTCCACAAAGCCAAGCTTCAAAGACACGACCTCTGACCAAGGCTTGTCTTACCCTGACTACCTCCTTCATCGCTTGACAGAACAGGATTATATAGAAAATGAAAATCTGCAAACAGCAACAGATCACATCTGGGTCCTTTGATGGCTGTTTAGAATAGTGAAAGGGATATGGGTCCTTTAATGGCTGTTTGGAATAGTGAAAGATATCAGATACATTAAATTCATTGCGGTGGGAGTAAGAAAGCAAATAGAGGACTTTAGGGGAAATTCTTTAAACATCTATATATAACCTAAGAGGTGTGAATAATGTCATTCTTGAAATGAACATATCCTATTAGTGAGAGTGACTATGGAACTGCTCCCAGCTGATTGGCAATTCATTCCTTATGATAACAGTCGTGTTGAAAAATGAAATGCTTCATTCAAAGTAAAGCGATAGCCCACGAGATTATTACTACATTTGAAATAAGACAAATCCAATCTTATGTAGTGACTGAGATCGAGTTTACCAAATTTTATTATTTTCTAATACACGAGTAATTTACATCTAAACCCAATAATAGCTCGCCGCTGTGCTCTCTCTCTCTCTCTCTCTCTCTCTCTCTCTCTCTCTCTCTCTCTCTCTCTCTCTCTCTCTCTCTCTCTCTCTCTCTCTCTCTCTCTCATCAAGTAGGTTGATCAAAAGTAAACACAACATTCAAGATGAGGATGAATTGTGAAAAATGAGGAATAGTTTCTTAGACATATATGCGAATGCCATGCTCTTAAATTCTAAAATTTTGTTCGCTTTTCTTTGCTGTTTCTCTTCACGGCTTACTTGGCCATCGTAGATTATTATATTTATCGTATCTTGAAGCCCGGGAAAACTGATATGTACTATGTCTTCTCAGTTTTACATATCCATTCCGAAATTCACGAGACCAGTCCATAAACTGGTCAATTTCAGTTGTAGATAAACAGCCCAACCTAAAATCGCTTGTGCATTTCGATATCTTACAATGCAGCCCATTAATAATGATAATCATATACATCAGAAAGTGAACTGGTTCCAAGACTAATCCCCGTGGTACACCACTTGTTACGTCTAAATACTGACTAGACCATTAATCATTATTCTTTCTTAACGACTAGTCAACCAATTTCCTAGCCAAAGAAGCAAAACCCAAAATATACCATGTGACAATAACGTTTGATGTGAATCCTTATCAAATATCTTTTGAAACTCCAAACAGATGATGTTTGGTGCTTTACTCTCAATATGAATGGTGATTACGTCCTGTAAGAAATTAATCAGATCTGTCAGACATGAGCGATTTCGTTTAAACCAGTGTTGGTAATCGTTTATTAAGTGACTGTCCTTTAAATGCTTTACAATCTATCCCGAATGATGGTTCCCATACGTTTTTCAACTTCGGACGTACAGTTATTTGGACGATAATTTCGGAGCAGTGACTCATTACCTTTTTCAAACACCGGTGTTATAAGGGAAGTAATGGAAAGAACAGTCAAGGTTTAACTATCTCATTTTCGCCTCTTTCATTGTTCTCGGACCTGTTCTACATACTGTTTAATCTATCTTTATTCCATTTATTTCCAATACTATATCTCTAACTTTTACGTTAATATATATTCGAAAGATTCTCCTTGGCAATGGAAATGGATTCGGGACATGAATTGTGTGTTCGATCGTAAACACAGATCAAAAAGATATCCTTTACGATTTTGTACATAACTTAGTTGTCTTGAACCAAGTGACTGTTACTCTTACGAAATGGGTCGACTGATTAAGTAATGAATCATTGGCTTCTAACATAACCATGAAAGTCCTTATGGTTACATTTATTTCATCCTTACATTCATATTAAGGCCAGGCTCTGGTACCTTTGATTACTGCCATTGGTTTTGAGGTACTTTTGATACCTTTATTATGATGTGAGGCTGGAAGAACATTTATCTTGAATTAACGTGGTGAAATCAGTACATTCTATAAACCTTAAGGCTTTCAAGACAAAGGCAAAGGCCAAGGTGCTATAGCTCGGCCTTGAAAGAGGTACTTATAAACACACATCATAATCTCTCACAAAGGAACAAACTCTTGAATATGAATATATATATATATATATATATATATATATATATATATATATATATATATATATATATATATATATATATATATATATATATATATATATATATGCGAAAGAGAGAGAAAAGTACCTAGAAACACCTGACGTATGGGGTTAGCGTATCGAGCAGACAAGGGTCATTACAGCCACGCGAATAAACTGAGGAAGACAGAAAAGTTAAATGAGATTCGTTCACCCACGCTATGACCTATATTCTCTACTCCTTATCGACTAAATTTCCTAACTTCGAGCTCCAGTTTATGAAGCTAACTATATGAAATGGTGAGGCATGAACAAAGCGATCATAAAACGCATTTGTAACTAATCGTCCGATCTCTCCCCGTGCTTTTGTAAGACCTGTGCGGGATTAATAGGCAATTTGCTGCTGAGAACACAGCTGATGTTCCCTCTTTAGTTCAGTACATAACAATATTTGTTTTTTCGTGTATTAAGTCTTTATTATCCTATTCGTCTCGGTAAGGTCACTTGATCTAGCAAACGTGTCGAGTCTAGGGAATCATCCATTTTTATTCACACAGTCGTCTGCTAAGGAGAAAGGAGGCTATTGCCGTTGAGGTTGGGAAGTTAAGTTGATAGCCTATGAATATTTTCCTTCCAAGTAAATATTTAGTCTTCGAACCCTTAAATCCTCCAGGGAAATCATGGTTCATATTCTGACCTCTGTAAAACTTCTACATATGACTTCTTCAAAAGTTCGATGAACAAAACCATCGTTTTCTTTTTTTTCTCTTTTTTTTTCTTAAAGCGCCGTGTGCCAGATCACAGTCACACGAAAGATATGTTATAGTTTAGTTTGTCTCATACGAAATCAGTAATTCATGCAATAAACAATAGATGCGGCAAGATAATCTGGGGTGTCGAGAAAATCTTAATATGATCCTCATCTTTGGACCGAGCTGATAATTCTCTTACCCGACATACAAACACTAAACCCACAAGAGACTTGAATATCGAAGTTGCTTTCACAACAGGATGGTGCGTCCCGTGGATACATGAATACCAACTCTTAATGCTGAGACTGCAATTTGCTATACCCCAAAAGTTTACGGATGAAAGTTTCTTTAAGACCGATACTAATCTCTGGTACCAGAGGAATTCCCTTAATGTGTGCACTACTGTTCCTAATGTAGCTGATCAGTATCTTTGGCTCACTCGCAAAAACCAGATTCTAGTTTTTCTCGTTTTACGTTATGGATTCCATCTATTCCGGCTTAATTACTTTACGACCTCTTTTACTAATGTATCTTGCTTCGTTAAATCCTCACCAATTTTTGAGAGAGTTTGTGCACAAAGATGCATTACACGTCTAATATCACAACTGAAAATTGATCAGAAACGTGAACTTTGATAAGGTTAACGTGGCTCAGCCTCTGATAGAGCACATATAAAAAACTGGAGACGATGGAAGCCTTACCATTAAACCGTTAAAAAGAAACACACACAAACGTATAGGAGCAAACCTCTGGTCCGTAACAGAATGTCCAAACTCGCAGTCCAATCGCCTTGAATTCCTTTTCAGAGAAAAACTTTCAACTTCGTCGACGGCGACTGAAGAAGGGAAAACGACTGCCGCAAAATATTCAGGAAGTAACTGCTGAAATCGGCAACATCATCCACTTCAGAACTAAACTTCAGCACCCAGCGAGGGAGACCCTGCAATCAGCTTATTGAAAGGGAACTCGTCTACACTTTTCCTTGCTGCTCTGACTGACTTAAGGAACAAATCTCACAAACCTCCTCCACTCGATTCTCTAGTGGTCTCTTGATGTGAACTCCAATCCCTTCTCTACAGATCGAGTACATATAGATATGGATCTTTACCTCGAATATTACAGGTCTGGGATCCCCTATCCCTAGTGCCGTAGGGAGGCACTCTCTCTTATTTCTGTACCACCGGATGATATCCTGGCATCAAACACGATGAAAACGCTGTTAGTTATAGTGCTTGCTTGATGAGAGGGCAATGAGAGAGGAGTAATACAGTAGGATGACAAGGGATACAATGAGGATCAACATGGTCTATGAGGAGCATTTCCATCTGCTGCAGTTGCCTAAGTTTTGGGATACTCCAGCAAGCAGGATCATATTACATGAGTATATTGCGCGATCAACAATCGCCATCATTTTTCTTTGACTCACCTAAGGTCTCTTTATTTGTATCTACGTCATATCTGTTATCAGTTTATGTCGCTCGTGAAAACCCTGGAGTTAAACGTGGCACATGACCTAATTTGGCACTCATTATCATCCAAGTGATTCTTGGTAGTGGATGTGAAGATTGTCCTTCACCTGGCACTAGAAGTGGTGCTTTGGTGCTACTTGGCACCAGACGAGGTCTTGGCTCTAACTGGTATCAGTTATGTCTTGCTGATTTTACCTGGTACCGAGTGAGACAGTTTGGCTTTACCTGGTACTAAGAGTAGCACTTTGGCTCTCCCTGGTACCAGATGCGGCACTTCGGCTCTATCTGCCACTAAATTTGGTGCTCTGGTTCTTCGTGTCAGCAGATGTGCCGTTTATATTGTGGCTGGCACTATGGGTGATCACGTAAACTAAGTACCGTCAAATGTCGCAATCATAGAGCATTCGGCACCAAGTACAAAAACATATAACTTAGATTCGTTATTCACTCCTGTCACCAGGTTAGGTACTTATATGTCTTGTAGCGGTTATAGATAGTATTATGGATAGTAAAGATAGTGATGATGGTCATTATGAATGACAGTGGTAGTGGTGAAGGGGATGAGGAATGGGTATTTCTGCGTCAAAGAAGATATGAATCATATCTATGTCACCGTTGGAAAAAGAAAGGAAAACCTGTCTGACATCCTACAAAATCTCCCAAATGCAGATCCTGAACTTGGACCTCCAACATATCAGACAGCTGTAGGCAGCTTAACTCTAGATCTACCTGCCCATGTTACAGAACAAAAGAAAGTGAGCTCCAAGATACATCTAGTCGGTATGAAGTACGTACATATATACTTCTGATTTAGGCTAATGCCTAACTGGAAACTTTGGATGATTCTTAGACATGAGTTAAGGATCTGTGACGCATACATGACTTGGCCTCATTGTTGAACTTAAGTTATCATGTTTATCATGTTACAGAATTGAGAGATGTGCTATAACACTAGGCACAGCTGCAGAGAGAGAGAGAGAGAGAGAGAGAGAGAGAGAGAGAGAGAGAGAGAGAGAGAGAGAGAGAGAGAGAGAGAGAGAGAGAGAGAGAGAGAGAGAGAGAGAGAGAGAGAGAGAGACAGACAGACAGACAGACAGACAGACAGACAGACAGACAGACAGGCAAACAGAGAAAGAAAGAGATGAACTCTCTCAGATGATAGCACGTACATACATGAAGCAGGCAGGCCAGAACAGTCAACTATTACTGGCAGTCCGCCCTCAAAATACATACATATTTTCTTCACCTTATTGACAACCATATGAAAGTGGAGAACAGCTCCACAAAATTCGAAAGGTATATCACTGCAGTAGCTGGTCCCACGGAAGAGGAACCAGGCGAACGCAAATGAGCAAAGGGAATTAGTACTAATCCTGCCAACTTCCTGGAGATCTGGGTCTTTTAATTAAATTCCTGCTGATCAGACTGAAAATGGCTTCCATCTGCACGAGCCTAGGAACTTTGATTTCCCGAGAAACACTTCCGCTCTATCCTCTATATCGTTATGATGTAAACTGGAGTCCACTTAACCTCTCAAATTACACACACACACACACACAAAAAAAAAAAAGACATAAGTAACATACAGATTCAGGAAAATATGAAAAGAAAAGGAGCTAAGACAAAAAAATAGTCACAGTCACCCTCATTTTTATCCAGTTCAAACGCTTACCTCACAGCGGCCCTATACCAACATCGTTCTTCAGAGGTTGCGCGCTTCATCCTAGCCTCTCCTCTTTGACAGAGTCGCTTCGGAAATCCATATTCATTACGTGTACCAACATATAACAGGTCCTCATCAAGAGAGGAGGAAAGGTACTGATCAAACACTACGACGTCGAGTACCACACCGACGTTCAAAGAACTGACTCATTGGCGCGGTCCCTACCATAACCCATGGCGAATATAGCGCCTGGCCTTTGATCTTCAGAGTCCCCACATCCTCAAAGCTCCAATTCTCTCCAAAGTTACATAACAATATATATATATATATATATATATATATATATATATATATATATATATTTTTTTTTTTTTTTTTTTCATACTATTCGCTATTTCCCGCGATAGCGAGGTAGCGTTAAGAACAGAGGACTGGGCCTTTGAGGGAATATCCTCACCTGGCCCTCTTATATATATATATATATATATATATATATATATATATATATATATATATATATATATATATATATATATATATATATATATATATAACAAAGATGAGCAAAGGAAGACTGACTAAGAGGATCTTAATTTTAAAAGTAGATGAAACAAATGGGAATAGGGAGACCTAGAAGGAGATGAAAGGAATGACTATATATGTATATATATATATATATATATATATATATATATATATATATATATATATATATATATATATATATATACATATATATATATATATATATATATATATGTATACATCCTCGATAAAAACTTTTCACTGTTAGAAGTAGTGAAAAGTTTTTATCGAGGATGTAAGGCATGCGTACGTGTATATATATTTCTTTTATGAGGTAGTGTTAAGAACAGAGGAGTGAGTTTTAGAGGGTATATCCTCGCTTGGCCCACCTCTCCGTTCCTTCTTTTGGAAAATTATAGACGGAATGGGAGGATTTCCAGCCCCCCGCTCCCTCCCCTTTTAGTCGTCTTCTACGACACGCAGGGAATACGTGGGAGGTATTCCTTCTCCCTATCCCCAGGGAGGGTCCGGAGCTAATGTGGAACATTCATGATCATGGAACTGCGGTAAGTTTTGTTCACCAACATGAGACGAAGAGTATGTGAGTACATAGGATTCAAATAGTCATGTTCCTATTACGGGCGATCATAGCCTAGCGGTAGTGCTCCCGCCTGTTACACAGGGGTCCCGGGTTCGATCCTGGCTGTTGGAGGTTTGTATGTGATATATATATATATATATATGTATATATATATATATATATATATATATATATATATATATATATATATATGTGTGTGTGTGTGTGGCTGTTACTAGACTCCTTATGCTCAAGATTACATCACAATGAAAAGTCACCTTTGGGGATGCTATACCATTGGGAGTACAGTCTCGTCAAAGAATTCCTCACTCCAAAGGTGGTTACGTTTTCCTCCTTCTGCAAGTAGCGCACCCTTGGACTGTAGGAGCCTCCGCAAATGTGCTGAAAAATACCAGGAATCTTTCATGGAATCTGGTCCTGGGATAATCGTATACAAATGGTGTGCAGATTGTGGAACGTGGTCAGGTGAAATAAGATAGTTAATTAGTGGTGGGATGCCGAAGTAAGGTTGCTAAAGACACTGAAAAGAGATGTATGTGCGTTACATTTAAGGAAAGAGTGCGGATGTGTAGATGTACAAGAGAAAGAGGCAGGGGTCAAAAGAAAGGTGTAGATGATGAAAAAGAGAGCAAATGAGAGTTGAGGTGAGCAAGTTTCAACAAATTTCCAGGAGGATGAGAAAATGTTTTACTAGGAGGTTAATGGTGTAAGAAAAACGAGAGAATACATGAGAACATTGGTGGAGGGGTAAAATGGGGAATTAATATCAGAGGTAGATGAGTTAAATGAGAAATGGATACACTACTTAAAGGACTGCTGAATATGTTCGATGATAGGAAGGCAGATATATAGTGCATTGGTTAGGGAGGTATGCAAGTAGCCATGGCAATTGTTTAGTGAAAAGAATAGAGGTGATGAAAATCTCACATAAGGTAAAATGCAACAAGGCGTCCGGAGTGAATGGTATTGGAGATGAAGGTTTTAGAGAAAGAAGTTGACGTTGGTGTTAACTGATTACTTAGTATTTACAGTGCGTGTATGGATCATGGTTAGGTACGTGAGTGTTCGCGAAATACCTGTATAGGTTTGATGTATGAAGGCAAGGAGGACAAAGGAGAATATTCGAATTACAGAAGTATGTTTTTTGAGTATACCGGGTAAGTTGTATAGAAAAATGCTGACTGAAAGGGTGGTGCCATGCACAGAGGTTCATACCAAGGAAGATCAATTTGGCTTCCGTAGTGGTGGAGGATTTGTGGATCAAATGATTACTTTAAGGGACATATGTGGGAAATACGTAGTGAAGCAGAATGATTTTTAGGTAGCACTTTTGGATCTGGAGATAGCGTATGAGAGTCTTGATAGAGATGCTCTGTGGAAGATCCTACGAATGCATGGTGTGAGAGGAAAGTTATTGGAAGCAGAGAGGGAGTTCTTTTTACCAAGATATTAAGGCATTTCTGCGAGAAGCTATAGAGGAGAGTGAGTGGTTCAGATTGTATGTTGGTCTACGGTAGGGATATGTGATGTCGCCATGGCTTTTTAATCTATCTAAGGTAAAGGAGGGATACAAATGCAAGAATCGATGAGAAAGGGGCAAGTACACAGTCCACAAGGGTTTGAGGGGGCGAGGGATGAGAGATATTCATTTGCTGTTTGCCATTGATGCACCGCTTGTGACAGATTCGTGCGAGAAACCGCAGAAGCTGGTGTCTGAGTTTGGAAGAGTAAGTGAAATAAGAATAAGGCTAATAATTTTAGTAGAGAAGAGAAGCAGATTATTTTGAGTGCGAGTTTCAATGGAGAGAACCTAGAGGAAGTGAAGTGTTTTAGGTACTTGGGCATGAAAATGGCAAAGAATGGAACAGTGGGAGTTGAAATGAATCATCGGATGGATGAGTAAGCAAACGTCTTAGGTGCATTAAGGAATGTGTGCAATGAGAGGTCACCGTCTTGAAGGACAAACATGGGTAGAGAAGTCTCGTCCATTACATTGTGAATGTAATGGAAATGAAATGTTCCAGGACAAATGTGTTGTGTGAGCAGGGTTGATCGAAGGAGAAATGATAGGGTAAAGGAGAGGTGTGATGGTAAGAGAGTGATAAAGTGGTAATGAGAGAGCTGAAAAAGGTGTGCTGAAATGATTTGAACATGTAGAGTGGATGAATGAGGAAGGATTGACTTAAGATATACACGCCAGAACTGGAAGGAACAAGGAAAAGGGGAAAACCAAGGAGGAGGTGGAAGGATGGAGTAAAAGATGCTTTGAAGGCTCGAGGCCTAAGCATGCACGAGGATGCTTGACGTGCGAGGGGTAGAGCGAACTGGAGCGATGTGGTTTACATTGGACAACGTGCTGTCAGTAGGCTGTATCTTAGCAATTCCTTTCCAGCTGTCAGAGGAAACCTCGAAAAGTTGTGTGGGGCTTGATTGTGGATTGGTTTCGGTTCATTACACATGACAGCAAGAGAGTAGATGTGAACGAATGAGGCCACTTCTTTCTTTCTGGCGCTACCTCGTTAACGCCAAAAGTGGCGAACATTAATGAAAAAAATTATATATATATATATATATATATATATATATATATATATATATATATATATATATATATATATATATATATATATATATATATATATATATATATTATCCCTGGGGATAGGGGAGAAAGAATGCTTCCCACGTTTCCCCTGCGTGTCGTAGAAGGCGATTAAAAGGGGAGGGAGCGGGGAAGGCTGGAATCCTTCCCTCTTGTATTCTTTTTAATTTTCCAAAAGAGGAATAGAGAAGGGGGCCAAGTGAGGATATTCCTCAGAGGCTCGTTCCTCAGTTCTTAGTGCTACCTCGCTAACGCGGGAAATGGCAAATAGTATAAAAAATCTCTCTCTCTCTCTCTCTCTCTCTCTCTCTCTCTCTCTCTCTCTCTCTCTCTCTCTCTCTCTCTCTCTCTCTCTCTCTCTCTCTCTCTCTCTCTCTCTCTCTCTCTCTCTCTCTCTCTCTCTCTCTCTCTCCATGGTTGTTTAATTTGTTTATGGATGGGGTTGTTAGGGAGGTAAATGCAAGAGTTTTGGAAAGAGGGGCAAGTATGAAGTCTGTTGGGGATGAGAGAGCTTGGGAAGTGAGTCAGTTGTTGTTCGCTGATGATACAGCGCTGGTGGCTGATTCATGTGAGAAACTGCAGAAGCTGGTGACTGAGTTTGGTAAAGTGTGTGGAAGAAGAAAGTTAAGAGTAAATGTGAATAAGAGCAATTATTAGGTACAGTAGGGTTGAGGGTCAAGTCAATTGGGAGGTGAGTTTGAATGGAGGAAAACTGGAGGAAGTGAAGTGTTTTAGATATCTGGGAGTCGATCTGGCAGCGGATGGAACCATGGAAGCGGAAGTGGATCATAGGGTGGGGGAGGGGGCGAAAATTCTGGGGGCCTTGAAGAATGTGTGGAAGTCGAGAACATTATCTCGGAAAGCAAAAATGGGTATGTTTGAAGGAATAGTGGTTCCAACAATGTTGTATGGTTGCGAGGCGTGGGCTGTGGATAGAGTTGTGCACAGGAGGATGGATGTGCTGGAAATGAGATGTTTGAGGACAATGTGTGGTGTGAGGTGGTTTGATCGAGTGAGTAACGTAAGGGTAAGAGAGATGTGTGGAAATAAAAAGAGCGTGGTTGAGAGAGCAGAAGAGGGTGTTTTGAAGTGGTTTGGGCACATGGAGAGAATGAGTGAGGAAAGATTGACCAAGAGGATATATGTGTCGGAGGTGGAGGGAACGAGGAGAAGAGGGAGACCAAATTGGAGGTGGAAAGATGAAGTGAAAAAGATTTTGTGTGATCGGGGCCTGAACATGCAGGAGGGTGAAAGGAGGGCAAGGAATAGAGTGAATTGGAGCGATGTGGTATACCGGGGTTGACGTGCTGTCAGTGGATTGAATCAAGGCATGTGAAGCGTTTGGGTAAACCATGGAAAGCTGTGTAGGTATGTATATTTGCGTGTGTGGACGTATGTATATACATGTGTATGGGGGGGGGGGGGTTGGGCCATTTCTTTCGTCTGTTTCCTTGCGCTACCTCGCAAACGCGGGAGACAGCGACAAAGTATAATAAAAAAAATATATGTATATATATATATATATATATATATATATATATATATATATATATATATATATATATATATATACATATATATATATATATGTATATATATATATATATATATATATATATATATATATATATATATATATATATATATATATATATATATATATATATATATATATATATATATATATATATGAGGTCAAAGTCTCAACCTTTTCCAGGCATAAAGAAGCTTACAGGGGTCACTGAATTTACAGCACACTGAATCGACGACCTCTGGCCGAATGGGGGTGAGGTGTTCAGTTCACATCCACCGACCTTTGAATTCCCAACTCAGTATAGTCGCTTTCTTTCTCTCTGTTTCCTTCTTTTTCTATTTCATTCTCCATTTTTTACCATTTGACCCGTTACTATTTCCTTCATTCATGATAAATACGCCGAGAAAGATTAATCACAAAGTTAATGAACGCGGAAAGGAAGATGGTACAATGTTTTTTTTTTTTTTCATATCTTGGTCAACGGGCGCCACGACCGCCGTACATCTGGGTTATGTTTCCACCGCCCGGGACGGCTTCCTCTGCTGTCGTCTTCACTCCTCCCTGAAGAACTGCTCCCGATATATAGTTCTATCATTTCTTACTTGAATTTTCAGAAGTGTTTGTTTTATCCTTCGCATATACGAATGCTATTATCGTACAACGCTAGCAGTGTTACTCTATATGATTGCAGTATACTTATCATTCTTCTTAAGTTGTCACAATTTTAGTTTTAATGGTATTTGTTACGTTGGTCTTCATTGTGCGTTGCTACTTGTGCATGAAATGAATGTGAACAGTCAGAGGTTAAGTTATAATCCACTTGAAAAAAAACACGACTGAGCCTTTTGGGAATGAAAAGTAGATATATACGTACATGCAACCACTGGAATGCACTGAAACGTTGTCAATATGCAGGAATATTTTGAATAGGGCTTTCACGGGTATGCCATTTTTTGTAGGTGATTATTGCAGTGACACTTGCGACAATGACAAACTAGTGATTTAACACCTAGCTGTTCTACCAATGTTAAGACCGGCACAGATTCTTATTTGAGTGGTTTTAAAAGAAAAAGAAAGAAACTTGTTCACTTTCCTGAGTTAGCGTTATTCTCGTTTCGTTTCAGCAAATTTACAGCGCCCACTCCATATTTTTCTTCTGGTTTCGGTTCTGGTTTCGTTCCATCGTTAACTACAACCGTTTTATATGCCGTTGGTCCGCACTACTGACAGCGCTTCTCATTCGTGTACCAAATTGTTCTAAATCATCTTAATCCGTCCTAGTTTTCCATCCTCCTGAATGTTCACACCCTCCAGTACCCCCCAAAGCCTCCATCACGTCATCCTTCAAATCTTCTCTGTCTCTCCCTCCGGTTCTGAGACGTAGATCCTCTTAGCCAGTCATTCTACGTTTATCCTCACCTAATGGCCCAACCATTGTAAGCGCACTCTGGTTTGTTCTTTCACTCAGAATTCGTTTATTACCATAACGTCGCTCTCTCCCTGCCATTCCGTACATGATCGAAATGCGTCATATCACATTATCTCCCTCAGGTAGTTCAACACAAACAACTTCTTCAAGTCCCGAGACTCACACCCATAAAATGCTCCGAGGACCTTTATACCTTAGTCTGATATACCTGTCTCTGCCCTAATAGCACCTGACTGATCCTGCCACACTTTCCTTATAGCAACGACGGTGACTAACCCCCATTCCTATAAATCCATCTGCCGCCATGTCCACTCCCAGGTACCTAAATCACTCCTCCACTAAGTTCTCCTCCAACAGTCACTCTCAGACCATCCAATCTCGTCCTCCGTTGCGTCTCATTGCACTACTGTTGTTTTTGACATTGTTGATGTGTGCGAAAGGACACAGATATAGCATTGTTGAATATGTTACAGGAAGGTGTGATTCATGTGGTATCCAGTTCCACGCGATTAACATTAGGGAACAGTCTTAGAGCTTGTTGAAGACGAGAATCAAGATAATGTAACACCACGAATACCGTGAGGTGTATGTCAGCGATCGTTTGTGCTAACATATCACAAACAGGGAGGGAGGGACGCGTGTGTACCGTCCAGTGTGGAATGTGAGCTTTGCAGCTGTCAGCAGTAACCGGTGTTTTTATGTCAATGTTTCACATCCTTATTATAGTTGACCTGAAGATTCATTCATACTGACAGAGGCTTAGTTGTGATTTACACAAGCTTTTATTGGATAGAGATCAGTCCTAGACAATCTTCATTCATAAAGCTGCTTCCCAACTTCCTAAAGCAGTGACTTGTGCCATTCTTATCAAAAGAAGAATAAAGTCAAGAGAAAACGAGATATCTAGACCTATGTGAATAGGAGTCGAGCCCACAGAGGCTCGAATCCTGGTCTCAGCACTCTGTCCAAAGTCAACTCAGCTATTTATCCTCCCATTGGAAAGAGTAGATAAAATGATTACATGATGTAGGCTAGGAATATATATATATATATATATATATATATATATATATATATATATATATATATATATATATATATATATATATATATATATATATATATATATATATATATATACATATATATATATATATATATATATATATATATATATATATATATATATATATATATATATATATTCGCCATTTCCCGCGTTAGCGAGGTAGCATTAAGAACAGAGGACTGGGCCTTTAAGGGAATATCCTCACCTGGCCCCCTTCTCTGTTCCTTCTTTAGGAAAATAAAAAAAAAAAAGAGAGGAGAGGATTTCCATCCACCCGCTCCCTTCCCTTTTAGTTGCCATCTACGACACGCAGGGAATACGTAGGAAGTATTCTTTCTCCCCTATCCCCAGGGATAAAATATGTATATACATATATATATATATATATATATATATATATATATATATATATATATATATATATATATGGTGCTAATGAGGTGTCCTTAGCACATTCAGTTATGCTTCGCGTCTCAGTAAGTATGAGAAAATAGGGTTTTGCATGAAGTTAATAAACTTTTAACACATTTCTTGTGTTGGGTACAATGCTTGCTTGTGCATGCCATCGCTGCATGAACATCCTAAGACATTCACAGAGTGCAACATCGTCATTAATCTAACTAGTTATTATGACTATTGGTAAATAAAACAACTGACATTAATCCTGCTAATACCGTAGGCTCCTTCATGACTCCAACACCTCATCCAAACGTGTGTAACACCTCAGTAAATCATCAACACCACCGGCACTTCATCAACACATCATCAATTTTTTCCAAACTTCAGCCAATCTTCACCACCGTCTCTTGGAAACTCAGCATACCGCTCCATTGATAATTCATCACAATAGAGTCTATTTCATCATCACAATTTGACCTTTGATAGATTCTCCACCATTACAGTAATTACCCGACACCTGCACAGCATTTACTGATTGTTTCATAACTTATAGTTCTGGAATGACGACACAGCACGTCCTTACAGTACTTTGTTCAGAGGTGACAAAACCCCCAGTCATATTGTGTTTTTGTGCACAAATGATTCATTATGAGCATCACATGTACAGTCAGTTATCATTAACGGACAATGAGAGGGCGAGATAAATAACACAGATCATATTTCATATGTACAAAATTTTGTATTAAAAAAAAGTCAAAGATTAGGTCATGTGTCATAGATCATGGGTCTTGGGTTGCACTGGAGCGAGCTCGTTACCCTCTGGTAGGGGATGACTTTTAATCTAATGTTATCTAGCTGTGAGGGAAACACAGCGAAAGGGCATCCATCGATGAGAAGGTAAGGGAGCAGAAGAGGACGAAAAACGCTACTGAAGGAGGATATGAAGAGAACTGGTCAGCAAGAGATTAAAGTATATATTATTGTATTTAGGAATATTAGTTTATCTTAAAGTATATGTGTTTATTTCAAAGTTTGTCTGTTTCTATTAAAGTAAAGCTCTTTATATAATGCATCAGTTTCTGTTATAGTCATTCAATTTATATAGAAGTATACCTGTTTATATAAATCTTATCTGTTTCTTTTTTTCTTTCTTTCACACTATTCGCCATTTCCCGCGATAGCGAGGTAGCGTTAAGAACAGAGGACTGGGCCTTTGAGGGAATATCCTCACCAGGCCCCCTTCTCTGTTCCTTCTTTTGGAAAATTAAAAAAAAAAACGAGAAGGGAGGATTTCCAGCCCCCCCGCTCCCTTCCCTTTTAGTCGCCTTCTACGACACGCAGGGAATACATGGGAAGTATTCTTTCTCCCCTATCCCCAGGGATGATTATATATTAATATGCCTCTTCAATATTATCCAAAAACCAAAGACATACCATGAAAAGAAACTGCTTCTACTTTAGTTACAAGTAGTTCATATTTTTTTTTTTTCTTCATACCACTTATCTGTTTCTATTAAAGCATATATGTATGTATTAAAGTATAGCAGTTTATACTAAAGTATAAGTGCTTATATCAAAGTATATCGGTTTATATCAAAGTATGTCTGTTTATATCAGAGTATATTGTTAATATTAAGGTATATCTGTTTATATTAAAGTAAATCTGTTTTATCAATATATATTCTTTTTCTTTTTTTTTTGCTTTGTCGCTGTCTCCCGCGTTTGCGAGGTAGCGCAAGGAAACAGACGAAAGAAATGGCCCAACCCACCCCCATACACATGTATATACATACGTCCACACACGCATGTATACATACCAACACAGCTTTCCATGGTTTACCCCAGACGCTTCACATGCCTTGATTCAATCCACTGACAGCAGGTCAACCCCGGTATACCACATCGCTCCAATTCACTCTATTCCTTGCCCTCCTTTCACCCTCCTGCATGTTCAGGCCCCGATCACACAAAATCTTTTTCACTCTATCTTTCAACCTCCAATTTGGTCTCCCTCTTCTCCTCGTTCCCTCCACCTCCGACACATATATCCTCTTGGTCAATCTTTCCTCACTCATTCTCTCCATGTGCCCAAACCATTTCAAAACACCCTCTTCTGCTCTCTCAACCACGCTCTTTTTATTTCCACACATCTCTCTTACCCTTACCTTACTTACTCGATCAAACCACCTCACACCACACATTGTCCTCAAACATCTCATTTCCAGCACATCCATCCTCCTGCGCACAACTCTATCCATAGCCCACGCCTCGCAACCATACAACATTGTTGGAACCACTATTCCTTCAAACATACCCATTTCTGCTTTCCGAGATAATGTTCTCGACTTCCACACATTCTTCAAGGCTCCCAGAATTTTCGCCCCCTCCCCCACCCTATGATCCACTTCCGCTTCCATGGTTCCATCCGCTGCCAAATCCACTCCCAGATATCTAAAACACTTCACTTCCTCCAGTTTTTCTCCATTCAAACTCACCTCCCAATTGACTTGACCCTCAACCCTACTGTACCTAATAACCTTGCTCTTATTCACATTTACTCTTAACTTTCTTCTTTCACACACTTTACCAAACTCAGTCACCAGCTTCTGCAGTTTCTCACATGAATCAGCCACCAGCGCTGTATCATCAGCGAACAACAACTGACTCACTTCCCAAGCTCTCTCATCCCCAACAGACTTCATACTTGCCCCTCTTTCCAAAACTCTTGCATTCACCTCCCTAACAACCCCATCCATAAACAAATTAAACAACCATGGAGACATCACACACCCCTGCCGCAAACCTACATTCACTGAGAACCAATCACTTTCCTCTCTTCCTACACGTACACATGCCTTACATCCTCGATAAAAACTTTTCACTTCTTCTAACAACTTGCCTCCCACACCATATATTCTTAATACCTTCCACAGAGCATCTCTATCAACTCTATCATATGCCTTCTCCAGATCCATAAATGCTACATACAAATCCATTTGCTTTTCTAAGTATTTCTAACATACATTCTTCAAAGCAAACACCTGATCCACACATCCTCTACCACTTCTGAAACCACACTGCTCTTTCCCAATCTGATGCTCTGTACATGCCTTCACCCTCTCAATCAATACCCTCCCATATATATATTTTTTCTTTCAAACTATTTGCCATTTCCCGCGTTAGCGAGGTAGCGTTAAGAACAGAGAACTGGGCCTTTGAGGGAATATCCTCACCTGGCCCCCTTCTCTGTTCCTTCTTTTGGAAAATTAAAAAAAAATAATGAGAGGGGAGGATTTCCAGCCCCCCGCTCCCTCCCCTTTTAGTCGCCTTCTACGACACGCAGGGAATACATGGGAAGTATTCTTTCTCCCCTATCCCCAGGGAATAAATATAAATAAATATATATATATATATACATATTTATTTATTTATTTTGCTTTGTCGCTGTCTCCCGCGTTTGCGAGGTAGCGCAAGGAAACAGACGAAAGAAATGGCCCAACCCACCCCCATACACAATGTATATACATACACGTCCACACACGCGAATATACATACCTATACATCTCAATGTGCACATATATATACACACACAGACACAAACATATATACCAATGCACACAATTCACACTCTGACTTTATTCATTCCCATTGCCACCTCGCCACACATGGAATACCATCCCCCTCCCCCCTCATGTGTGCGAGGTAGCACTAGGAAAAGACAACAAGGCCCCATTCGTTCACACTCAGTCTCTAGCTGTCATGCAATAATGCCCGAAACAACAGCTCCCTTTCCACATCCAGGCCCCACACAACTTTCCATGGTTTACCCCAGACGCTTCACATGCCCTGATTCAATCCACTGACAGCACGTCAACCCCGGTATACCACATCGATCCAATTCACTCTATTCCTTGCACGCCTTTCACCCTCCTGCATGTTCAGGCCCCGATCACACAAAATCTTTTTCACTCCATCTTTCCACCTCCAATTTGGTCTCCCACTTCTCTTCGTTCCCTCCACTTCCGACACATATATCCTCTTGGTCAATCTTTCCTCACTCATTCTCTCCATGTGCCCAAACCATTTCAAAACACCCTCTTCTGCTCTCTCAACCACGCTCTTTTTATTTCCACACATCTCTCTTACCCTTACATTACTTACTCGATCAAACCACCTCACACCACACATTGTCCTCAAACATCTCATTTCGAGCACATCCACCCTCCTGCGCACAACTCTATCCATAACCCACGCCTCGCAACCATACAACATTGTTGGAACCACTATTCCTTCAAACATACCCATTTTTGCTTTCCGAGATAATGTTCTCGACTTCCACACATTCTTCAATTCTCCCAGGATTTTCGCCCCCTCCCCCACCCCATGATTCACTTCCGCTTCCATGGTTCCATCCGCTGCCAGATCCACTCCCAGATATCTAAAACACTTTACTTCCTCCAATTTTTCTCCATTCAAACTTTCCTCCCAATTGACTTGACCCTCAACCCTACTGTACCTAAAAACCTTGCTCTTATTCACATTTACTCTTAACTTTCTTCTTTCACACACTTTACCAAACTCACTCACCAGCTTCTGCAGTTTCTCACATGAATCAGCCACCAGCGCTGTATCATCAGCGAACAACAGCTGACTCACTTCCCAAGCTCTCTCATCCACAACAGACTTCATACTTGCCCCTCTTTCCAAAACTCTTGCATTCACCTCCCTAACAACCCCATCCATAAACGAATTAAACAACCATGGAGACATCACACACCCCTGCCGCAAACCTACATTCACTGAGAACCAATCACTTTCCTCTCTTCCTACACGTACACATGCCTTACATCCTCGATAAAAACTTTTCACTGCTTCTAACAGCTTGCCACCCACACCATATATTCTTAATACCTTCCACAGAGCATCTCCATCAACTCTATCATATGCCTTCTCCAGATCCATAAATGCTACATACAAATCCATTTGTTTTTCTAAGTATTTCTCACATACATTCTTCAAAGCAAACACCTGAACCACACATCCTCTACCACTTCTGAAACCACACTGCTCTTCCCCAGTCTGATGCTCTGTACATGCGTTCACCCTCTCAATCAATGTCCTCCCATATAATTTACCACGAATACTCAACAAACTTATACCTCTGTAATTTGAGCACTCACTCTTATCCCCTTTGCCTTTGTACAATGGCACTATGCACGCATTCCGCCAATCCTCAGGCACCTCACCATGAGTCATACATACATTAAATAACCTTACCAACCAGTCAACAATACAGTCACCCCCTTTTCCACTGCAATACCATCCAAACCTGCTGCCTTGTCGGCTTTCATCTTCCGCAAAGCTTTTACTACCTCTTCTCTGTTTACCAAATCATTTTCCCTAACCCTCGCACTTTGCACACCACCTCGACCAAAACACCCTATATCTGCCACTCTATCATAAAACACATTCAACAAACCTTCAAAATACTCACTCCATCTCCTTATCACATCACCACTACTTGTTATAACCTCCCCATTTGCGCCCTTCACTGAAGTTCCCATTTGCTCCCTTGTCTTGCGCACTTTATTTACCTCCTTCCAGAACATCTTTTTATTCTCCCTAACTCTCATTTGCCCTCTTTTTCACCTCTTGCACCTTTCTCTTGACCTCCTGTCTGTTTCTTTTATACATATCCCACTCAATTGAATTTTTTCACTGCAAAAATCGTCCAAATGCCTCTCCCTCCTCTTTCACTAATAATCTTACTTCTTCATCCCACCACTCACTTACCCTTTCTAATCAACCCACCTCCCACTCTTTTCATGCCACAAGCATCTTTTGCGCAATCCATCACTGATTCCCTAAATACAACCCATTCCTCCCCCACTCCCCTTACTTCCATTGTTCTCACCTTTTTCCATTCTGTACTCAGTCTCTCCTGGTACTTCCTCACACAAGTCTCCTTCCCAAGCTCACTTACTCTCACCACCCTCTTCACCCCAACATTCACTCTTCTTTTCTGAAAACTCATACAAATCTTCACCTTAGCCTCCACAAGAAAATGATCAGATATCCCTCCAGTTGCACCTCTCAGCACATTAACATCCAAAAGTCTCTCTTTCGCGCCCCTGTCAATTTACACGTAATCCAATAACGCTGTCTGGCTATCTCTCCTACTTACATACGTATACTTATATATATCTCGCTTTTTAAGCCAGGTATTCCCAATCACCAGTCCTTTTTCAACATATAAATCTACAAGCTCTTCATTATTTCCATTTACAACACTGAACACCCCATGTATACCAATTATTCCCTCAACTGCCACATTACTCACCTTTGCATTCAAATCACCCATCACTATAACACGGTCTCGTGCATCAAAACCACTAACACACTCATTCAGCTGCTCCCAAAACACTTGCCTCTCATGATCTTTCTTCTCATGCCCAGGTGCATATGCACCAATAATCACCCATCTCTCTCCATCAACTTTCAGTTTTACCCATATTAATCGAGAATTTACTTTCTTACATTCTATCACATACTCCCACAACTACTGTTTCAGGAGTACTGCTACTCCTTCCCTTGCTCTTGTCCTCTCACTAACCCCTGACTTTACTCCCAAGACATTCCCAAACCACTCTTCCCTTTACCCTTGAGCTTCGTTTCTCTCAGAGCCGAAACATCCAGGTTCCTTTCCTCAAACATACTACCTATCTCTCCTTTTTTCACATCTTGGTTACATCCACACACATTTAGACACCCCAGTCTGAGCCTTCGAGGAGGATGAGCACTCCCCGCGTGACTCCTTCTTCTGTTTCCCATTTTAGAAAGTTAAAAATACAAGGAGGCAAGGATTTCTGGCCCCCAGCTCCTGTCCCCTCTAGTCGCCTTCTACGACACGCGAGGAATGCGTGGGAAGTATTCTTTCACCCCTATCCCCAGGGATAAGGGTGAAAGAATATATATATATATATATATATATATATATATATATATATATATATATATATATATATATATATATATTATATATATATATATATATATATATATATATGTATATATATATATATATATATATACATATATATATATATATATATATATATATATATATATATATATATATATATATATATATATATATATATATATATATATATATATATATATATATATATATATATATATATATATATATATGTATATATATATATATGTATATATATATATATATATATATATATATATATATATATATATATATATATATATATATATATATATATATATATATATATATATATATATATATATATATATATATATATATATATATATATATATATATACATATATATATATATACATATATATATATATATATATATATATATATATATATATATATATATATATATATATATATATATATATATATATATATATATATATATTTATATATATATATATATATATATACATATATACATATATATATACATATGAAAAATGTAAGAAATAATTTAGAAAACTGAAACTTCTAGCTTGAAATGAAATGAAAAATGAATGTCACACAATGGTTCAACCTCTGGCTATGGAAAAGGGAAATGTATAATTTTTTTTACACAAACGTCAATAGTAGTTTTCATCAATTTAACCACTGTATCATACTGCCTGGTCCACTTCTCTTATCATGAAACAGGAATATTGGCTTATGATGTTTCTCAACTGTCTTCATTACACAACGTACAACCATATCTTGGATACATGAGGGTAGGTAGTTGGTCATCCGCCATAATAAAGGCTTGACAGACCAAAAATTTATCTGGACCTCAACTTTTCCGTACATTTATGAAAAACACCTTTCTGCTTTCCATCTCCATCGCTTTGAAAAAAAAAAAACTCCCTTTGTTCACATTACAATGAAAGGATAAGCTTCAATGTCTAAGCTACATTTTTTTCCAGTGTCACTATTTTCTTGTCAGAGCACCATGTATGAAAACTATCACTCCAGTAACACAATTATGAACATTTACTTCCCCTTTAAAAAGTAAATATATATATATATATATATATATATATATATATATATATATATATATATATATATATATATATATATATATATATATATATTTTTTTTTTTTTTTTTCTTATACTTTGTCGCTGTCTCCCGCGTTTGCGAGGTATATATATATATATACTTATATACATATATATATATATATATATATATATATATATATATATATATATATATATATATATATATATATATATATATATATATATATCCCTGGGGATAGGGGAGAAAGAATGCTTCCCACGTATTCCCTGCGTGTCGTAGAAGGCGACTAAAAGGGAAGGGAGCGGGGGGCTGGAAATCCTACCCTCTCGTTTTTTTCTTTTTTTTTTTCAAAAAGAAGGAACAGAGAAGAGGGCCAGGTGAGGATATTCCCTCAAAGGCCCAGTCCTCTGTTCTTAACGCTACCTCGCTATCGCGGGAAATGGCGAATAGTATGAAAAAAAAATATATATATATTCATATTAGATTATGTTTGTATACTTTTAGGTTCATCGGCTTATATTATAGTATAACTGTTTATATCAAACTCTACGTGATTTAAAAGATGAAGTGAGAACTAAAGAAGAAATAAGACACACGGAGAAAGAGAGGCGCCCAGAGATGAGAAGAACCAGGGAGAAGATATTTTACGAAAAGAATTACGAAGCTAAGAAGAGATAATGAGATAAGCAGAGGGGACAGGTAAGATGTACGAATAATGGAATGACACCAGAAACAAGAGAAAGCATCTGTTTCCCTGTGTACAATGACAGTCATGTCGTCTAGGGAGTCATTTATGTCTGAAGGTGGCTTCTTGCTTCCATGTAGGGTGTGCGAGCCGATTAAAGGATGGATGACGGGAGAACAACGACTAGGGAGAAAGCTATCATTTATGACTCTTATCCCTGTTCTAATCAACGTAGACATTGTATAAGTATTTCCTTTATCTAGATATTAGTATTCCGAGAGAAGAAAGGCCGACCATTCAGTTTAGAGACAAAAAACTCGAATGCTAATGAGTGTGAAACGCCTTCCCCGTATTGTGCAGGTACTTAATTACACACACACACACACACACACACACACACACACACACACACACACACACGCACACACACACACACACACACACACACACAAATAGAGGACGCAAATATTCAAAAGTTTGTATGATAGTAGAGAACGTTCAAGAGATGGGGGGTCCAAGAGTATAAAACTCCCTCCCCATACAGTACAAAAGGTTACTACATACACACACACTGCGATACTGATAGATAATGAATATACAGAAAAATGCAAAATTTAAACTATGTTACTGACTGTTCTTTGTAAAAGAATGATTTTTCTGCTTATGACAGAAATTAAAGATATGCAAAACCTAAAATCTATTCGTTGATAACGTTTCGACAAGGACAACAGGACATACTCGATCACCGCAGGAACTTGGGGTAAGTTTTCTACTAAAAGACAGATGATACCAAGTGTTGAGAGAACAGCCCAACCTTGTCACTAAACACCGAAACTCCGAATACCAGAAACGTCCCTACCACCTGGTGATTGTAATATTGTGGGACTCAGTTATATTCTTGTAGTCCCGTTTGCTCCTTCCTAGCGTCACCCTCCAGACAAACATCTCCAACGGTCATTTCTATTATGATAAAGACACACTCCACCTCTTTTTTATTTAGGCCTTAATCGGTTCATTTGCTGCAAACTGCATTACTATAATTGCTGCAGGCCGTTAGAATACTATCATCGTATGTCAGAGAGGGAATTCTTCACACGCGAAAGAAAATACTTTCTTTTGTGAAAATTAAGAAACGTTTTGAAAGCTAGTATGGATTGCAAAAGGCAATATGTGTCAAAGGTCTGAGGAATTCATGGGTTATTCAGTCCTAATTCGATAGTTCATGAAGTTCAAGCTATCACAATTTCTTTTTTTTCTTAGACTTTTTTTTTTGTTCTAGTGAAGCTATAGTTCTCAAAAGCTGAACTTTAAAACACAAAGATTTTCTCACCAAAATCTGACACAGAACTGCATAAGATATGGATCTTTCCCAAAGTAAAAGACGAATATTTTCATGATCTATATAATCTTTACGTAAGTATTCAAAACAATAAATGCAGAACAATCATCTATAATGTTGAATAAAGTAAACATCTGACATTTACACATGTGCTTAGCAGAGAGAGAAAAACAGAGTGCACGGATAATCTTTACAACAGAGGAGTTTTCAAGTCTATGTTACAGTCCATTTCATATCTTTTTACTTCACAGTTTCTCTTTTAAATAACTTTCTTTTAATTCATAGTCTATCATAATTTTTTAGCCTGTTATTGTCAGTATTTACAGCAACACATTTAACATACTATGATGGAAAGGTCTTGGAGGGAAGAGCAGATAAGCAGCGTAGTGTGGGTGGAGGGCACAGGAAGTGAAGGAGTTATTGTTTGCTGATAATACAATGATGGTGGAAGATTCGATCGTGAAACTGCAGTACCTAGTGTGCAAAAGCACAAAGATGAATGTATATGTGAGTACAAACAAGGCTGTTAGGCTTTGCACTGAAAAGAGACAGGTTATATGGAGTGTAAGTTCTAGTGGAGAGAATCTGGACGAATTAGAGGGAATGAAGATGGCAGCAAATGGAACCAAGATGGCTGAAGTGAGCCTCAGGTTGGGTGAGGGGGGAAGGGGGGATGGCAAAGATCTTGGGGGCATTGAGGAATGTTTGGAAAGGGCAAAGATGGGTTTGTTTAATGGTAGAGCAGTCCCGTCGGAAAGGAAATGCTTGAGGATCGACTACGAACTCATTGTATAAGAGAGACGCGTGGGAGTAAGAAGAGGATGGACTGAAATAGTTCTAACATACAGAGTGGATGAGTGAGGAAAGGACGACTCAGAGGATACACCTGTTGATCACGAAAGGAACAAGGAAAAAGGAGGGGACCAAGGAAGAGGTATAAGGATGGAGGATGAGGCACTAGGACGGCGACATCATTTGAAGGGAACGACGTGCTGTTAATGGATTGAACCAGTATTTATGAAGCAGTATGTGGTCCTAATTGTGGATAGGGAGCTCTAGTTACAGTGTATAATACATGGTAGCAGGAAAGTGTATGTGGACCAATAAGACCACATTTTTTTTTGCTGACATTACTTCACTTATGCGTGAAGTGTCGAACGTATATGAAAAAATTTATAATGAGGATAATGATTAGAACATTTACTTCTACTACTAATACTACAAATAATAATGATAATAATAATAATGATGATAATGATAATAACAATGATAATGATAATGATAATAATAACAAGAAGGATAATAACAATAACAATAAAGTTTACTATTATCATTATCATTATTATTATCATTATCATTATCATTATCATTATTATTATCATTATTATTGTTATCATTATGATTATTATAATTATCATTATTATTATTATTATTATTATTATTATTATTATTATTATTATTATTATTATTATTATTATTATTATTATCAATATTATTATTATTATTATTATTATTATTATTATTATTATTATTATTATTATTATTATTATCATTATTATTATCATTATTATTATTATTATTATTATTATTATTATTATTATTATTATCATTATCATTATTATCATTGTTATTATTATTATCATAATTTTTATTATTATTATTACTATTATTATTATTATTATTATTATTATTATTATTATTATTATTATTATCAACAGAAGGAGGAGGCCCAGAAACAGAAGCCTGGGGACCTATGACTGCAGCAGTAGGAACAGGTCCAGTGATGGTACCAGCAGTACCAACAAACATTTTATTCGTCTGTTATTAATGGCAGTCCCAGCACCAAACAGCATTACTAATGCCAACACCTCAAACACAGAAGCAGCGTTACCATTACCAATGGCCATGTCACCCGTGACACCAAAGTAGCATTGTCCAGTGGTTATGTCACCCGTGACACCACAGCTGCACTGCCCATGGGTTATTTCACCCGTGACACCGCAGCTGCAATACCCATTGTCATGTCACCCATGATATCACAACTGCATTACCCAGTGTCATGTCACCCGTGATACCACAGCTGCACTACACAGTGGTCATGCTAACGGGACACCACAGCTGCACACTCCAGTATTTATATCACCCATGACACCACCACAGCTGCACTGTCCACTGGTCATGTCACCTATGACATCAAAACTGCACTATCCAATAGTCTTGTCACCCATGACTCCACAGCTTTCACTATCCTGTGGTCATGTCACCATTGGCAACACACCTGCAGTACCCAGTGTCATGTCACTCATGACACCAGAGTCATGTTACCTGTGACATCACAGCTGTAATACCCATTGTCATGTCACCCATGACATCACAACTGCACTTCCCAGAGTCATGTCACCCGAGACACCACAGCTGCACTACCCAATTGTCATGTCACCCGTGCCACCATTGTTACATTATCTCGTATTTAACAGAGTCAAGCTTAGGAATACATGTAAAAAATCAAAGCGCAAATGACAAGATTTTTGCCGCCGACACCAACTTATTCAAGCAATTTTAAGTTAATCAAACAGAAGGTTGTAATTAACACAAATGATTAATGAATCCTTTATATATTTGTATATATATATATATATATATATATATATGTATATATATATATATATATATATATATATATATATATATATATATATATATATATATATATATATATATATATATATATGTATTATCCCTGGGGATAGGGGATAAAGAATACTTCCCACGTATTCCCTGCGTGTCGTAGAAGGCGACTAAAAGGGAAGGGAGCGGGGGGCTGGAAATCCTCCCCTCTTCTTTTTTTTTTGTTTTTCTCAAAGAAGGAACAGAGAAGGGGGCCAGATGAGGATATTCCCTCAAAGGCCCAGTCCTCTGTTCTTAACGCTACCTCGCTAACGCGGGAAATGGCGAATAGTATGAAAGAAAGAAAAGATCATTATTATTATTATTATCATTATTATCATTACTATTATTATTATTATTATTATTATTATTATTATTATTATTGTTATTATTATTATTATCATTACTATCATTATTACTACTATCTTTCTTTCTTTCATACTATTCGCCATTTCCCGCATTAGCGAGGTAGCGTTAAGAACAGAGGACTGGGCCTTTGAGGGAATATCCTCACAAGGCCCCCTTCTCTGTTCCTTCCTTTGAAAAGAAAAGAAAAAAAAAGAGAGGGGAGGATTGCCAGCCACCCGCTCCCTCCTCTTTAAGTCGCCTTCTACGACACGCAGGGAACACGTGGGAAGTATTCTTTCTCCCCTATCCCCAGGGATAAGTTATTATTATTGTTATTATTATTATCATTATCATTATTATTATTATTATTATTATTATTATTATTATTATTATTATTATTATTATTATTATTATTATTAGTATCATTATTATCATTATTATTATTATTATCATTATTATTATTATTATTATTATTATTATTATCATCATCATCATTATTATTACTATATCATTATTATTATTATTATCATTATCATTATTATCATCATTATTATCATTATTATAATTATTATTACTATTATTATTGATATTATAGTTGTGTATGATAATTTTTCTATTACACTTTGACGCTGTCTCCCGCGTTAGCGAGTTAGCGCAAGGAAACAGACGAAAGAATGGCCCAACCCACCCACATACTCATGAACATACACCCATGTCCACACACGCACATATACATACCTATACATTTTAAGGTATGCATATATTTACTTACACAGGTAATTAGTATTGTTATTATTACTATTATTATAATTATTATCATCATTATTGTTATTATTATTATTATTATTAAAAGTAGCGGTGATGTGAGAAGGAGATGGAATGAGTATTTTGAAGGTTTGTTGAATGTGTCTGATGACAGAGTGGCAGATATAGGGTGTTTTGGTCGAGGTGGTGTGCAAAGTGAGAGGGTTAGGGAAAATGATTTGGTAAACAGAGAAGAGGTAGTAAAAGCTTTGCGGAAGATGAAAGCCGGCAAGGCAGCAGGTTTGGATGGTATTGCAGTGGAATTTATTAAGAAAGGGGGTGACTGTATTGTTGACTGGTTGGTAAGGTTATTTAATGTATGTATGACTCATGGTGAGGTGCCTGAGGATTGGCGGAATGCGTGCATAGTGCCATTGTACAAAGGCAAAGGGGATAAGAGTGAGTGCTCAAATTACAGAGGTATAAGTTTGTTGAGTATTCCTGGTAAATTATATGGGAGGGTATTGATTGAGAGGGTGAAGGCATGTACAGAGCATCAGATTGGGGAAGAGCAGTGCGGTTTCAGAAGTGGTAGAGGATGTGTGGATCAGGTGTTTGCTTTGAAGAATGTATGTGAGAAATACTTAGAAAAGCAAATGGATTTGTATGTAGCATTTATGGATCTGGAGAAGGCATATGATAGAGTTGATAGAGATGCTCTGTGGAAGGTATTAAGAATATATGGTGTGGGAGGCAAGTTGTTAGAAGTAGTGAAAAGTTTTTATCGAGGATGTAAGGCATGTGTACGTGTAGGAAGAGAGGAAAGTGATTGGTTCTCAGTGAATGTAGGTTTGCGGCAGGGGTGTGTGATGTCTCCATGGTTGTTTAATTTGTTTATGGATGGGGTTGTAAGGAGGTAAATGCAAGAGTCCTGGAAAGAGGGGCAAGTATGAAGTCTGTTGGGGATGAGAGAGCTTGGGAAGTGAGTCAGTTGTTGTTCGCTGATGATACAGCGCTGGTGGCTGATTCATGTGAGAAACTGCAGAAGCTGGTGACTGAGTTTGGTAAAGTGTGTGGAAGAAGAAAGTTGAGAGTAAATGTGAATAAGAGCAAGGTTATTAGGTACAGTAGGGGTGAGGGTCAAGTCAATTGGGAGGTGAGTTTGAATGGAGAAAAACTGGAGGAAGTGAAGTGTTTTAGATATCTGGGAGTGGATCTGTCAGCGGATGGAACCATGGAAGCGGAAGTGGATCATAGGGTGGGGGAGGGGGCGAAAATTTTGGGAGCCTTGAAAAATGTGTGGAAGTCGAGAACATTATCTCGGAAAGCAAAAATGGGTATGTTTGAGGGAATAGTGGTTCCAACAATGCTGTATGGTTGCGAGGCGTGGGCTATGGATAGAGATGTGCGCAGGAGGATGGATGTGCTGGAAATGAGATGTTTGAGGATAATGTGTGGTGTGAGGTGGTTTGATCGAGTAAGTAACGTAAGGGTAAGAGAGATGTGTGGAAATAAAAAGAGCGTGGTTGAGAGAGCAGAAGAGGGTGTTTTGAAATGGTTTGGGCACATGGAGAGAATGAGTGAGGAGAGATTGACCAAGAGGATATATGTGTCGGAGGTGGAGGGAACGAGGAGAAGAGGGAGACCAAATTGGAGGTGGAAAGATGGAGTGAAAAAGATTTTGTGTGATCGGGGCCTGAACATGCAGGAGGGTGAAAGGAGGGCAAGAAATAGAGTGAATTGGAGTCATGTGGTGTACAGGGGTTGACGTGCTGTCAGTGGATTGAAGCAAGGCATGTGAAGCGTCTGGGGTAAACCATGGAAAGCTGTGTAGGTATGTATATTTGCGTGTGTGGACGTGTGTATGTACATGTGTATGGGGGGGGGGGGGTTGGGCCATTTCTTTCGTCTGTTTCCTTGCGCTACCTCGCAAACGCGGGAGACAGCGACAAAGTATAAAAAAAAAAAAAAAAAAAAATTATTATTATTATTATTATTATTATTATTATTATTATTATTATTATCATTATTATTATTATAATTATTATTGTTAGTATTATTATAATTAATATCATTATTATTATCATTATTATTATTATCATTATTATTATTATTATTATTATTATTATTATTATTATTATTATTATTATTATTATTATTATTATCATTATTATTATTATTATTATCATTATTATCATTATTACTATTATTATTATTATCATCATTATCATCATTATCATCATTATTATTATTATCATCACTATTACTATCATTATTATTATTATTATTATTATTATTATTATTATTATTATTATTATTATTATTATCATTATTAGTATTATCATTATTATCATTATTATTATTATTATCATTATTATCATTATCATTATGATTATCATAACTACAATTATTATTATTATCATTCTGGCGTGCAATGATGTCTGCTCCGTCCTGTGAACGAGGTAACGTTGCAGAGTGAAGCCTGGGGGACACCAATTTCTGGATTACAATATATCTCTGCGTGCAATAAGGCCGTGTGATGAGCCATGGTGTCTCTCGGGCATACTAATATTGTTCTCTGACCTGCCTTGACGTCTCCGGGGTATCATGCACTCGCATGACCACTCACGGTGTCATCTCTGGTGTCATGCACCTACCTGGCGCCGCAGTCTCTTTTCCTGACAGGAAACACTTCATGTTCCACGTAACCTCTACAGCGGATAAAGCTTAACATTATATATATATATATATATATATATATATATATATATATATATATATATATATATATATATATATATTATCCCTGGGGATAGGGGAGAAAGAATACTTCCCACGTATTCCCTGCGTGTCGTAGAAGGCGACTAAAAGGGGAGGGAACGGGGGGCTGGAAATCCTCCCCTCTCGTTTTTTTTTGATTTTCCAAAAGAAGGAACAGAGAACGAGGCCAGGTGAGGATATTCCCTCAGAGGCCCAGTCCTCTGTTCTTAACGCTACCTTGCTAACGCGGGAAATGGCGAATAGTATGAAAAGAAAAAAAAAAAAAATATATATATATATATATATATATATATATATATATATATATATATATATATATATATATATATATATATGTGTGTATATATATATATAAATATATATATATATATATATATATATATATATATATATATATATATATATATATATATATATATATATATATATATCATATATTGTATTTTAACTTTCTAAAAGGGGAAACAGAAGAAGGAGTCACGATGAGAGTGCTAATTCTCCTCAAAGGCTCAGATTGGGGTGTCTAAATGCGTGTGGATGTAACCAAGGTGAGAAAAAAGGAGAGATAGGTAGTATATTTGAGGAAAGGAACCTGGATGTTTTGGCTTTGAGTGAAACGAAGCTCAAGGGTAAAGGGGAAGAGTGGTTTGGGAATGTCTTGGGAGTAGAGTCAAGGGTTAGTGAGAGGACAAGAGCTAGGGAAGGAGTAGCACTACTTCTGAAAAAGGAGTGGTGGGAGTATGCGACAGAGTGCAAGAAAGTAAACTCAAGAATGACATGGGTAAAACTAAAAGTTGATGGAGAGAGATGGGTGATTATTGATGCATATACACCTGGGCATGAGAAGAAAGATCATGAGAGGCAAGTTTTGGGAGCAGCTGAGTGAGTGTGTTAGTAGTTTTAATGCACACAAGACCGGGTTATAGTGATGGTTGATTTGAATGCAAAGGTGAGTAATGTGGCAGTTGAGGGAATAATTGGTATACATGGGGTGTTCAGTGTTGTAAATGGAAATGCTAAAGAGCTTCTAGATATATGTGCTGAAAAAGGACTGGTGATTGGGAATACCTGGTTTAAAAAGAGAGATATACATAAGCAAACGTATATGTAAGTAGGAGAGATGGCCAGAGAGCGTTATTGGATTACGTGTAAATTGATAGGCGCACGAAAGAGAGACTTTTGGATGTTAATGTGGTGAGAGGTGCAACTCGAGGGATGTCTGATCATTATCTTGTGGAAGCGAACGTGAAGATTTGTAGAGGTTTCCAGAAAAGAAGAGAGAATGTTGAGGTGAAAAGAGTGGTGAGAGTAAGAGAGCTTGGAAAGGAGACTTGTGTGAGGGAGTACCAAGAGAGACTGAGTACAAAATGGAAAAAGGTGAGAACAAAGGACGTAAGGGGAGTGGGGGAGGAATGGGGTGCATTTAGGTAAGAAGTGATGGCTTGCGCAAAAGATGCTTGTGGCATGAGAAGAGTGGGAGGTGGGCAGATTAGAAAGGGTAGTGAGTGGTGGGATAAAGAGGTAAGATTATTAGTGAAAGATGAGAGAGAGAAATTTGGACGATTTCTGAAGGGAAATAATGGAAATGAGTGGGAGATGTATAAAAGAAAGAGGCAGGAGGTCAAGAGATAGGTGCAACAGGTGAAAAAGAGGGCAAATGAGAGTTGGGGTGAGAGAGTATCATTAAATTTTAGGGAGAATAAAAAGATGTTCTGGAAGGAGGTAAATAAAGTGCGTAAGACGGGGGAACAAATGGGAACTTCAGTGAAGGGGGCTAATGGTGAGGGGATAACAAGTAGAGGTGATTTGAAAAGGAGATGGAGAGTGTATTTTGAAGGTTTGTTGAATGTGTTTGATGATAGAGTGGCAGATATAGGGTGTTTTGGTCGAGGTGGTGTGCAAAGAGAGAGGGTTAGGGAAAATGATTTGGTAAACAGAGAAGGAGTAAAAGCTTTGCGGAAGATGAAAGCCGGCAAAGCAGCGGGTTTAGATGGTATTGCAGTGGAATTTATTAAAAAAAGGGAATGACTGTATTGTTGACTGGTTGGTAAGGTTATTTAGTGTATGTATGACTCATGGTGAGGTGCCTGAGGATTGGTGGAATGCTTGCATAGTGCCATTGCGCAAAGGCAAAGAGGATAAAAGTTAGTGCTCAAATTACAGAGGTATAAGTTTGTTGAGTATTCCTGGTAAATTTTATGGGATGGTATTGATTGAGAGGGTGAAGGCATGTACAGAGCATCAGATTTGGGAAGAGCAGTGTGGTTTCAGAAATGGTAGAGGATGTGTGGATGAGGTGTTTGCTTTGAAGAATGTATGTGAGAAATACTTAGAAAAGCAAATGTATTTGTATGTAGCATTTATGGATCTGGAGAAGGCATATGATAGAGTTGATAGAGATGCTCTCTGGAAGGTATTATGAATATATAGTGTGGGAGGCAAGTTGTTGGAAGCGGTGAATAGTTTGTATGGAGGATGTAAGTCATATGGTAAGAGTGGGAAGAGAGGAAAGTGATTGGTTCTCATTCAATGTAGGTTTGCGTCAGTGGTGTGTGATGTCTCCCTGGCTGTTTAATTTGTTTTATGGATTGGGTTATTAGGGAGGTGAATGCAAGAGTTTTGGAAAGAGGGACAAGTTTGCAGTCTGTTGTGGATGAGAGAGTTTGGGAAGTGAGTCAGTTATTCGCTGATGATACAGCGCTTGTGGCTGATTCTTGAGAGAAACTGCAGAAGCTGGTGACTGAGATTGGTAAAGTGTGTGAAAGAAGAAAGATTAGAGTAAATGTGAATAAGAGCAAGGTTATTAGGTACAGTAGGGTTGAGGGTCAAATCGAGTGGGATGTAAGTTTAAATGGAAAAAAAATTGGAGGAAGTAAAATGTTTTAGACATCTGGGAGTGGATTTGGCAGCGGATGAAACCATGGTAACGGAAGTGAATCATAGAGTGAGAGAGGAGGCGAAAGTTGTGGGAGCGTTGAAGAATGTATGGAGGTCGAAAACATTATCTCTAAAAGCAAAAATGGGTATGTTTGAAGGAATAGTGGTCCCAACAATGTTATATGGTTGTGAGGCGTGGGCTATGGGTAGAGTTGTGCGGAGGAGGGTGGATATGCTGGAAATGAGATGTTTGAGGACAATATGTGGTGTGAGGTGGTTTGATCGAGTGAATAATAATAGGGTAAGAGAGATGTGTATTAATAAAAAGAGTGTGGTTGAGAGAGCAGAAGAGGGTGTTTTGAAATGGTTTGGTCACATGGAGAAAATGAGTGAGGGAAGATTGACCAAGAAGATATATTTGTTAGAGGTGGAGAGAACGAGAAGTGGGAGACCAAATTGGAGGTGGAAAGATGGAGTGAAAAAGATCTTCAGTGATCGGGACCTAAACAACAAGGTGGGTGAAAGGCGTGCAAGGAATAGAGTGAAGTGGAACGATGTGGTATACCGGAGTCGACGTGCTGTCAATGGATTGAACCAGGGCATGTGAAGCGTCTGGAGTAAACCATGAAAAGTTCTCTGGGGCCTGGATGTGGAGGGGAGCTCTGGTTTCGGTGCATTATTACATGAACGAATGTGGCCTTTGTTGTCTTTTCCTTGCGCTACCTCGCACACATGACGGGGGAGGGGATTGTTATTTCATGTGTGGCGAGGTGGCGATAGGAATGAATAAAGTCCGATAGTATGAATTATGTATATGTGTATATATGTATATGACTGTGTGTGTATATATATGTATGCGTTGAGATGTATAGGTATGTATATTTGCGTGTGTGGACTTGTATGTATATACATGTGGATGTGGGTGGGTTGCGCCATTCTTTCGTCTATTTCCTTGCGCTACCCCCCTAACGCGGGAGACAGCGACAAAGCAAAATAAGTGAATAAATGATATATATATATATATATATATATATATATATATATATATATATATATATATATATATATATATATATATATATATATATACACATATATTTTTATCTATTTATCTATTTTGCTTTGTCGCTGTCTCCCGCGTTTCCCGCAAGGAAACAGACAAAAGAAATGGCCCAACTCACCCCAATACACATGTATATACATACACGTCCACACACGCAAATATTCATACCCATACATCTCAATGTATACATATATATATACACACACAGACACCTACATATATATACATGCACACAATTCACAGTGTCTGCCTTTATTCATTCCCATCGCCACCTCGCCACTCATGGAATAACATCCCCCTCCCCCCTCATGTGTGCGAGGTAGCGCTAGGAAAAGACAACAAAGGCCCCATTCGTTCACACTCAGTCTCTAGCGGTCATGCAATAACGCCCGAAACCACAGCTCCCTTTTCGCATCCAGGCCCCACAGAACTTTCCATGGTTTACCCCAGACGCTTCACATGCCCTGATTCAATCCACTGACAGCACGTCGACCCCGGTATACCACATCGATCCAATTCACTCTATCCCTTACCCGCCTTTCACCCTCCTGCATGTTCAGGCCCCGATCACTCAAAATCTTTTTCACTCCATCTTTCCACCTCCAATTTGATCTCCCACTTCTCCTCTAGCGGTTAGCATGCCTGCCTCTTGCACAGGGGTCCCGGGTTCGATCCTGGCTGTTGGAGGTTTGTATGTTCTATGAAGGTTCGCGTTCATATGCACTTTATACGTATTCATATACCTCCGCGTTGTACAGTTAGGTTCGGTAAAACGCTATCAGCTGGCTAAGTGCGTCTGTTCGGAAATAACCGGTATAGACCCCGTTGCTCACCATTGTGAGACGAAGGGTATTCGAGTACTTAGTATTTCGAATGGTTGTTTCCTATTATACAGTCCCATAGCCTAGCGCTTAGCATGCCTGCCTCTTGCACAGGGGTCCCGGGTTCGATCCTGGCTGTTGGAGGTTTGTATGTTCTATGAAGGTGCGCGTTTATATGCACTTTATTCGTATTCATATACCTCCGCGTTGTACAGTTAGGTTCGGTAAAACGCTATCAGCTGACTATGTGCATCCGTTCGGAAATAACCGGTATAGACCCCGTTGCTCACCATTGTGAGACGAAGGGTATTCGAGTACTTAGTATTTCGAATAGTTGTTTCCTATTATACAGTCCCATAGCCTAGCGTTTAGCATGCCTGCCTCTTGCACAGAGGTCCCGGGTTCGATCCTGGCTGTTGGAGGTTTGTATGTTCTATGAAGGTGCGCGTTCATATGCACTTTATTCGCGTATATATATATATATATATATATATATATATATATACAGAGAAGGGGGCCAGGTGATGGTATTCCCTCAAAGGCCCAGTCCTCTGTTCTTAACGCTACCTCGCTATCGCGGGAAATGGCGAATAGTATGAAAAAAAAAAAAAAAAAATATATATATATATATATATATATATATATATATATATATATATATATATATATATATATATATACATATAGCGCTACCTCGCACACATGTGGGGGGAGGGGGTTGTTATTCCATGTGTGGCGAGGTGGCGATGGGAATAAATGGAGGCAGACAGTGTGAATTATGTACTTGTGTATATGTGTATATGTCTGTGTGTGTGTATATGTGTACGTTGGGATGTATAGGTATGTATATTTGCGTGTGTGGACGTGTATATATATATATATATATACATGTGTATGTGGGTGGGTTGGGCCATTCTTTTGTATGTTTCCTTGCGCTACCTCGCTAACGCGGAAGACAGCGACAAAGCAAAATAAATGAAATGAATAAATATATATATTATCCCTGGGGATAGGGGAGAAGGAATACTTCCCACTCATTCTTCACGTGTCGTAGAACGCGACTAAAAGAGACGGGAGCGGGAGGCTAGAAACCCTCCCCTCCTTGCATTTCAACTTTCTGAAAGGGAAAACAGAAAAAGGAGTCACGCTGAGAGTGCTCATCCTCCTCGAACGCTGAGATTGGGGGTGTCTAAATGTGTGTGGATGTACCCAAGATTAGAAAAAAAGAGAGAGAGGTGGTATGTTTAAGGAAAGGTACCTGGAGGCTTTGGCTCTAAGTGAAACGAAGTTCAAGGGCAAAGGGTAGAAGTGATTTGGGAATGTCTTAGGAGTAAAGTCAGGGATTAGTGAGAGGACAAGAGCAAGGGAGAGGGTAGCACTACCCATGAAACAGGAGTGGTGGGAGTATGTGATAGAGTGTAAGAAAGTAAACTCAAGATTGATATGAGTAAAACTGAAAGTGGAAGTTTTGGAAGGAGGTTAATAAAGTGCGTAAGACAAGGGAATACATGGGAACATCAGTGAAGGGGGCAAATGAGGAGGTGATAACAAGTAGTGGTGATGTGAGATGGAGGTGGAGTGAGTATTTTGAAGGTTTGTTGAATGTGTTTGATAATAGAAAGGCAGATATAGGGTGTTTTGGTCGAGATGGTGTGCAAAGTGAGAGGGTTAGGGAGAATGATTTGGTAAACAGAGAGGAGGTAGTAAAAGCTTTGCGGATTATGAAAGCCAGCAAGGCAGCGGGTTTGAATAGTATTGCAAAGGAATTTAGTAAAAAAGGGGGTGACTGTATTGTTGACTGATTGCTAAGGTTATTTAATGTATGTATGACTCATGGTGAGGTGCCTGAGGACTAGCGGAACGCTTCCATAGTGCCATTGTACAAAGGCAAAGGGATAAGAGTGAGAGGTATAATTTTGTTGAGTATTCCTGGGAAATTATCTGGGATGGTGTTGATTGAGAGGGTGAATATATGGTGTGAGAGGCAAGTTGTTAGAAGCAGTGAAAAGTTTTCATCGAGGATGTAAGGCATGTGTACCTGTAGGAAGAGAGGACAATGATTGGTTCTCAGTGAATGCTGGTTTGCGGCAGGGGTGCGTGATGTCTCCATGCTTGTTTGATTTATTTATGGATGGCGTTGTTAGGGAGGTGAATGCAAGAGTTTTGGAAAGAGGGGCAAGTGTGCAGTCTCTTGTGGATGAGAGAGCTTGAGAAGTGAGTCAATTTTTGTTCGCTGATGATACTGCGCTGGTGGCTGATTCGGGTAAAAAATTGCAGAAGCTGGTGACTGAGTTTGGTAAAGTGTGTGAAAGGAGAACGCTGAGAGGTTATAAGGTACAATGGGGTTGAGGAGAAGTCAACTGGGAGGAAAAGTTGAATGGAGAAAAACTGAAGGAAGTGAAGTGTTTTAGATATCTGGGGGTGGATTTGGCAGCGGATGTAACCATGGAAGCGGAGGTGAACCATAGGAAAGGGGAGAGGGCGAAAGTTCTAGGGGACGTTGGGAAATATGAGGAAGTCGAGAGCGTTATCTTGGAAAGCAAAGCTGGGTATGTTTGAAGGAATAGGTGTTCCAACAATGTTATATAGTTGCGAGGCGTGGGCTATAGATAGAGTTCTGCAGTTTCTCACATGAATCAGCCAACAGCGCTGTATCATCAGCGAACAACAACTGACTCACTTCCCAAACTCCCTCATCCACAACAGACTGCATAATTACCCCTCTTTCCAAAACTCTTGCATTCACCTCCCCAACAAGATAGAGATGCTCTGTGGAAGGTATTAAGAATATATGGTGTGGGAGGCAAGTTGTTAGAAACAGTGAAATGTTTTTATCGAGGATGTAAGAGATGTGTTCGTGTAGGAAGAGAGGAAAGTGATTGGTTCTCAGTAAATGTGGGTTTGCGGCAGGGGTATGTGATGTCTCCATGTTTGTTTAATTTGTTTATGGATGGGGTTGTTAGGGAGGTGAATGCAAGAGTTTTGGGAAGAGGGGCAAGTATGCAGTCTGTTGTGGATGAGAGAGCTTGGGAAGTAAGTCAGTTGTTGTTCGCTGATGATACAGCGGTAGTGTCTGATTCATGTGAGAAACTAAAGAAGCTGGTGACTGAGTTTGGTAAAGTGTGTGAAAGAAGAAAGTTGAGAGGAAATGTGAATAAGAGCAAGGTTATTAGGTACAGTAAGGTTGAGGGACAAGTCAATTTTGAGGTAAGTTTGAATGGAGAAAAGCTAGAGGAAGTAAAGTGTTTTAGATATCTGGGAGTGGATCTGGCAGCGGATGGAAACATGGAAGCGGAAGTGGATCATAGGGTGGGGGAGGGGGCGAAAATTCTGGGAGCCTTGAAGAATGTGTGGAAGTCGAGAACATTATCTCGGAAAGCAAAAATGGGCATGTTTGAAGGAATAGTGGTTCCAACAATGTTGTATGGTTGCGAGGCGTGGACTATGGATAGAGTTGTGCGCAGGAGGATGGATGTGCTGGAAATGAGATGTTTGAGGACAATGTGTGGTGTGAGGTGGTTTGATCGAGTAAGTAACGTAAGGGTAAGAGAGATGTGTGGAAATAAAAAGAGCGTGGTTGAGAGAGCAGAAGAGGGTGTTTTGAAATGGTTTGGTCACATGGAGAGAATGAGTGAGGAAAGATTGACCAAGAGGATATATGTGTCGGAGGTGGAGGGAACGAGGAGAAGAGGGAGACCAAATTGGAGGTGGAAAGATGGAGTGAAAAAGATTTTGTGTGATCGGGGCCTGAACATGCAGGAGGATGAAAGGAGGGCAAGGAATAGAGTGAATTGGAGCGATGTGGTATACCGGGGTTGACGTGCTGTCAGTGGATTGAATCAAGGCATGTGAAGCGTCTGGGGTAAACCATGGAAAGCTGTGTAGGTATGTATATTTGCGTGTGTGGACGTATGTATATACATGTGTATGGGGGTGGGTTGGGCCATTTCTTTCGTCTGTTTCCTTGCGCTACCTCGCAAACGCGGGAGACAGCGGCAAAAAAAAAAAAAAAAAAACAATATATATATATATATATATATATATATATATATATATATATATATATATATATATATATATATATATATATATATATATATATATATATATATATATATATATATATATGATGCTAGCCCCTCCTTCCTCCCATATGCAATGTTTTTTTGAATTACACGGTACAGTGTATGCAAGTGGGTTTTATATGCCCATGTATGTCTATCTAGTCATGAAAGCAGATTCTGAGACTCCTTCATGGACCATTTTGAACCAGAAGTTTCTCATAAACCTGAAGTACCTTGTTCAGGGTTTGGTATATCCGAGGAACAAGTGACCTACAGTATACTGGGTATTGAATTCCACATACATTATATATTCATAAACTGGGCACTCCAGATTTGACCCCACCGTTCGTGACAGTACTACCTGTGTTGTCGTCATTTCTCCCTCTCTTGTGTCTGTTCTAACACTTTCAGCTCGAATCTACAGCACTGGGGACACACCAACACTATTCCTCCTCTCTAAAGCGTCCAAACAGGCCACGTTCTATGAAAAGCCTGACTACTTACCACTGGGTTTCGAAAGACGAGCTTCACGTCACTGTTCTACGAAAGAACAGAGTTTTTCCACTCGCATTAGACCAAAAAAGAAAATAATCTTCGTCTTTCTCAGAAGTGAAAGACAAATTACGTACAGCCATCGTACACAGGAGGAGGTAATGCGAGACTTGTGTTTGTTGACTCATGGCTCATAGTCCCAGTGCCTCTGAGACGTAAATTTATGAGTCCTACAGTTTGTCCTTAGGCTCTTGTTCCCTGCACTCACCCAGATGTCGTCTACTAATCATAAACTTTATAAGAATACTTATTTTCTGTTATACATTTCACACACACACACACACACACACACACACACACACACACACACACACACACACACACACACACACACACACACACACACACATAGAATTGAATACTACAACATATCTCCAGTTATTCATCTAATTTTCTCAGTATTGTTCACTGATCAACTCTGTCCTTGGTTACGAAGGTCAGAGAGAACCGGATGAGCCCTACCTGACCTCAACCCCGCACCCAGACAATGACGGTCTCGCTTGGCCCACCTTAGTGTATATAGTGATGGTCTGTCTAGATTCCTACCTCGCGCATGATTGTTCTGAGTTTTCCTCCTCTGTATCTTTTATCTAAAATTTCCGTATCCATATTTTGTATTTAGGTTGTAGCTCACACTACCCGTCATGATATTAATCTCTATTCCTTATAGTGTTGTCCCTCAATTTTTCCGTTCTGTACACTATGGTTTGTTTCTATTTTACGTGTTTGAGTTTTACTTTTTATATCCAAGCTTTGTGACGCAGTTTTTCCTCTTTTTTTAAGATTTCTAATATCTCTGTGAAGAAGAAAGCTTGATTGAAATAATATGGAATATTTTGGGCAATTGGTGTATGAGCAACCACATAGTGGTAGAACAATAATGAAAAAATTAGACCATAAAAAGATTGATAACTGTAAATATGCTGTCTTATTTAACTCTCTCTCTCTCTCTCTCTCTCTCTCTCTCTCTCTCTCTCTCTCTCTCTCTCTCTCTCTCTCTCTCTCTCTCTCTCTCTCTCTATGTATATCAAAACCAGGGCAACATAAGCGTAACAATAAATAGTACGCACCAGTTGTGGCAAAGAAAAAAATTATTTATATGAAAAATATCAAAATGCTGACATATGAAGATTTAGAGTTTCAATTGGGCTGGGGCATGAATCCCCGGGTGCTAAGCTCGCCCAGGGGAAGATTAAAAAAAAAACTTTTTTCTGAGTAATTAGACAAGAGGAAGAATAGGTGGGACTGTATAAGAGATAGTCTGAAACGGAAGAGAAGTCTGAAGTGTGTACAGGTGTATGGTTCAAGTTGTTTTGATGTATGTGGATGATTTTGGAAGCGTGTCTTTTGCTGCCATAAGCAGACTTGGGATATATTTATAGTCTCGTTGCATCTTTGCCTTTTTTGAGGGAGAATCATCAAACTGAGCTAGATATTGTTCATTGTATCCATCGACGGATGACTGGAGCAATCCTTCGGTGCTTTGAAGCTTCGAGGGAACCAAGGGTGTTCCATGTTTGTACTGTTGTCAAGATCTTAGATTTGTCTGCAGTTTTCATCAACGTTGTCTTCAAGTCCCTCCCACACCTTTGGGGCTGTTTCTCTTTGATATGAGCCTAGAGGTTTGATCTTTAAAATCTAGTGCTGTTCTACGGTGTTTTCAACGTGGGTGTATTTTTCACTTGTGACGAAACGTAGAACCTTTTTTGTATCTTCTGTGACGTCAGTATGCGTGATTTGGAGGCTAGGCACGTAGGTATAGGTACGTATATTTGGACAAGTATTATAACATGGTCGTGATTAATTGCAATATTGGGTCATCTGGAAAGTGCTAGAATATGTATAGACTGATCAGAGCCGCTTTATCTTGTGCGGATCTCTTGTTGATATGATGTATTGTCAAACTCCTTGATGTTAGCGCGTGACCCAGTATTCTGCGTTGTCATGTTACCGTCTTTCCTTATGTCGTTGGGTTTTATTCTTCTTGGCGCCACAATCGTAAATTCGTTTATGTTTGTTTTATCTTCCAGTTGTTTTCGAACTGAATTAGTCTTGCTGCCTCCGACTGTGCAAAAGAAGTATGTTCTGAGTGTGAGGTGTTCGAGACGACTATATGAATGGCGTCATCGGGGAATGTTACGTCCATGCTCATGGCACAGAACTGTAGCTCACTATGCTGTACTTGAGACCCACTAATCGTCGAGATCTAACCCAGCATCTCTCAGTAAATAAACATCCACCGCCATAAGTCCACCACACGAATATAGAAAATATCGACTGCTCACCATAAAGTAAAATGATTCGCCACAGTCCACCATATGATCACACATTACCCTATTCCACAACCTCATACAGTCCACTTACAGCCACCGGGCCCACAGGGAAGGCCCGGGTAATCTTCCCCCAACCCCTGTCCTCCCTGCCCACCCGCCATCAGGATCATCCGTCTTGGAGAAAAATGACGAAGGAGACGGGAGCCGCCATCCAACACACAGAACCAAAATCGCCCAATCTTTCACCTTTAACACTTCCTTTGTCGCGGGAGAGAAGTCACTAGATGACGTCTTTTGAGTCAAAATGACGGCAGGAAGGGAAAGAGGAGGAGGAGGAGGAGGAGAAGGAGAAGGAGGTAGGGATTATATGCTTACCGCTGGGTGAAGGAAGGCTAGAGAGGAGAGAAGAAGGAAACAAAGACGACACTGAGCTGGGAAAGAGGAAACACAAGGGAATGATATCATGTATGGAGAAGGGGAGAAACCACGATAACCGTAGTTCGTAGGGAGAGAGTAGCTAAAGCAAGGAGACGCCAGGAGAGTTGTATTGATCCAGGAGAGAAGGAAGACTCCTGTGATGTTTATCTAATGGAGGAGGATGGAAAAGCCACAAAATGTATGCGAGTGTCCATCAAGGAGAGAGGCAGGGGTTAAGTATTTATTACCTACAGAGGAAATAAGATCTGTGGACTTGGTACTTAGGAGGTAGGTAGGGAGGTACAATCCTCTCTCTCTCTCTCTCTCTCTCTCTCTCTCTCTCTCTCTCTCTCTCTCTCTCTCTCTCTCTCTCTCTCTCTCTCTCTCTCTCTCTCTCTCTCTCTCTCTCTCTCTCTTTATATATATACATATATATATATATATATATATATATATATATATATATATATATATATATATATATATATATATATATATATATATATATATATATATTCTTTCTCCCCTATCCCCTGGGGATAGGGGAGAAAGAATACTTCCCACGTATTCCCTGCGTGTCGTAGAAGGCTACTAAAAGGGAAGGGAGCGGGGGCTGAAAATCCTCCCCTCTCATTTTTTTTTTATTTTCCAAAAGAAGGAACAGAGAAGGGGGCCAGGTGAGGATATTCCCTCAAAGGCCCAGTCCTCTGTTCTTAACGCTACCTCGCTAATGCGGGAAATGGCGAATAGTGTGAAAGAATATATACATATACATGTATATATATATATATATATATATATATATATATATATATATATATATATATATATATATATATATATATATATATATATATATATATATATATATATATATATATATATATATATATATATATATATATATATCAGGCGACATTGGACTTGCCTGTTCTTGGTTACACTGCAAGTGAAGTCACCTTCGGGAGGTAGCAGTATCGCCAGGGTACTACGTCGTCCAGCAACTTCTCACGAAAAAGCAATCCTCCTGCTGATTGTAGCGCTAACAAAAATTACAGAAACTCACAGACATTACTCACTGGGGGTATGTAATAAAAATATATTTCTTTTTCATACTTGATCGTCGTTTCTTGCATTTGCAAGGAAGCGCAAGGAACATTCGCTCACATCCGTTCTCCAGCTGACCTGTGCAATGCACTGAAACCACATCGCAGGACTCCTTTACGGGGCTCGTGTAGCTTCTAGACCTCAATCCAAGCAGAAGGCAGAAGATGGCCTCCACTGGAGCGAGAAACTCCGACACAAGTCCGTGCTCCTTTTTGTCCACTGATGAGGTGGATGGCGTTGCCTCCAAGAAGGTGACTTTTCACTCGCGGTGTAACTGCAGGCAAGACGATTTTGCTCAGGTTCTCTTACATATTCGTTTTCTCATTCCCATACTCTACTGTGGACCTTCCTTTACCTAAACCATTAATCTATCTCTTATCAACGCTCTATTCCCAGTAATATGGGTTGGATCAGGCACCATCCTGTACCTGGAACATCACTTACACACACACACACACACACACACACACACACACACACACACACACACCCACACACACATCCATGACCTATGCCCAGTGAGTTAAAAGCGAAACATGGACTTGGACACTTCAAAAAAAATTCAGTCTCACTTTTTCACTTGACACTCCAAGCCGATTCATCAAGTGAGGCCAAAAAGTTCCATTCATATCACTTCCACACGCGGGATGTTTCCATTTTTTGTGATCTCCAATAACATTCGGGAAATTTACTCGGCTACTGGCATTTTTACCACTTGCAGAGATCTTCTCATGGTATCCACTTGGTTTAAGTGTTTCTTATTATCTATAATCATAGTCACTACTCCACTAGCCTCCTTATCTTACTCCATAGCTTTTATTACTTACTCACAGGAAACCACAAGTTAACACTTTCTCTCAGACCTAAACCCATTATATTCGTTTTGTTCACTCCTTCTCTTAACAACCTCTTAGCTGCCACTTTAGCCATTTTATGTCTACCATTTTGTTCCTTTTGAATATCAAGTACTCGCATATACCGCATAAACATATATATATATATATATATATATATATATATATATATATATATATATATATATATATATATATATATATATATATATATATATATATATATATATATATATATATATATATATATATGTATATATATATATACATATATATATATATATATATATATATATATATACATATATATATATATATATATACATATATATATATATATATATATATATATATATATATATATATATATATATATATATATATATATATATATATATATATATATATATATATATATATATATATATATATATATATATATAATATATACATATATATATATATATATATATATATATATATATATATATATATATATATATATATTTTTTTTTCTTATGCTATTCGCCATTTCCCGCGTTAGCGAGGTAGCGTTAAGAAAAGAGGACTGGGTCTTTGAGGGAATATCCTCATTTGGCCCCCTTCTCTGTTCCTTCTTTGGAAAACAAACAAAAAAAACAAGAGGGGAGGATTTCCAGCCCCCCGCTCCCTTCCCTTTTAGTCGCCTTCTACGACACGCAGGGAATACGTGGGAAGTATTCTTTCTCCCCTATCCCCAGGGATAATATATATATATATATATATATATATATATTTTTTTTTTTCTTTTAAACTATTCGCCATTTCCTGCGTTAGCGAGGTAGCATTAAGAACAGAGGACTGGGCCTTTTCACCTGGCCCAATTCTCTATTCCTTCTCTTGGAAAATTTAAAAAAAAAAAAACGAGAGGGGAGGATTTCCAGCCCCGCGCTCCCTCCCCTTTTAGTCGCCTTCTACGACACGCAGGGAATACGTGGGAAGTATTCTTAATCCCCTATCCCCAGGGATATATATATATATATATATATATATATATATATATATATATATATATATATATATATATATATATATATATATATATCATTCACCAGCACATTGTTTTTCGTTGATGTCTCTATGTCCATCCTTTCAAGATAATATTCTTTTTTCTTACTGATGCATGTAGCATTCCACACTGTATCTTAAATGAACCATGTCTCTCACATCCCATTTAGTCTCACACCCCTCAAATTCACATAGAACCTTGCGCTTACCATCTTTTTCAACTCCTACACATGTCCCTCATTTTCCTTTCTTATTCTTCTCAGTTCCTCTGACGTTCGTGCGCACATCTTGGAGTGCTATCTACGAGTGCACATTCTGCAGGGCTGCTATCTGCAAGTGCACGTCGGAGATGGATATCAGCCATTGCACTCAAAGACATGAATCAAACCTCAGAGAGTATGGGAAAAACAGCTCGGACGGCCACACGAACACTAGACACATGTAAAGTAAATAATACCTCGCTTCATTATAGTCTATGTGAGAATGATAATAGCTCTTGCTTCACCTCTCCCTTATCTATGAATTTATTATGCCTCTCACCAACCTCACCTCTTCTATCATAAAGTCTCCCCGACCCTTCACTTTCCCCGATTAACGAGTTTCCCCCACCCTCATCCCCTGATTAATAAGTCTCCCCCTCCCTCACCCACTGATGAAAGAGGTGTTGGTTGTTGGTAGGTCCTCCAGCCACTGCACATGGCAGCAGGTGTGGCGGACGCTCATTATTGATTCAAGCGGGACAGAGGGCGTTTATATTTTTTTTTTCTTTCCTCCGTGTATTACGAAAGGGAAAAAATAATGATCGTGTTCATCCTTCAGGCCATTTACATAGTCAGCTTTTATGCTTTTGAGTTGCGCAACACCACATCACGAGATGACTGAATCATAGATAAAGAAAGCTTCATTTGCAAAATAATTTCCCCCTCGCACAACAGTTTTCTAACAATAAATGAAAAGAGATATGTTTTCCTTTGCTTTGCAGGTATTTATCAATTTTTAAGACACCCTACTTAATCATCTGGTTTGACCCACAATTTATATTACAATATATATCATTCATAAATGTAAGAACAGAAAATGCGAGACGTGTGAGTCGTAGAGAACATGAATGTTTATCTCGAAACATTCACCCTTACGTAGACGAGTAACATCAGGGAGTTCTACTTCAAGGAAGTGATCGCCGTGGCCCTCCACTTGACTTTGAGGAGTTCACTTTCTGCTCTTATGAAGTGCTGGAGGATTGATTTAACTTCAGCTGCAATGGGTTTCATACACCTGTTTCTTTTCAGCTGAGGATTATGTACTAGGGTCATTGTAGGTACGTTTAGGGTGCCATTTATGACAAGATATCTCCTCTGGACGACGTTTGATTACATATAACGTCAGATGGATATATTCTTCTTTCATGACTCGTCATATATTTCCATTAATGGAGAAATACGTGTCTTTTCCTTTATTCTTTTCCCTTTTTAGTTTTGTAACACTAACTTTCAGGGTTCAGAAGCTCATTTTCAGATGAAGTTTCAGGATCACTGTGAGCGACGATTGTGCTCATGGTCATGTAGTAAGTTCTTTCAACAAAGCCACTACCTCGTAAAGCTTAGCCAGAGGCCACAGCGTAAAGTTAACAATGCTAATCCTTCTGGTACTTCCTCACACTGATTGGAAGGGTCATCAAGCTTACCCCAAGGTCAAAGAATAGAGGAATACACCACTTTAAGCCTTCTGGTTTACTCTTACATCAACCTGAGTTTCTGTGTAAAACATTAAGAAAGGCAGTCGAACGACCTTTATTCATTACCCCAACACTCTCACAGTTTACGGTTATCTCAAGAACCTCAAGATGACCAATGAAAGTGAGTGGTTGGTTGGGTGGTTGGGCCCTTAAGACCCATCAACTGTCAGGGATATCAAGAAGTCCGTCAGCGTCAACAGAAATATCTTACACCTTCCTCAGGTGTTAAAGATGATTCTAAGGCAACACACTCTCTCGCCATGCATGTAGTTCATTTCTCTAAATGAAAGTCGTCTCACTTTTTCCTCCGCCTTTATATCCACCAGTCCTTGTACTCAGTCTCCATGGCAGCTTTACTGACGTCAAAAAAGAAAAAAAAATGGGAAAAGAATCTATGATCAGTGATGAATCGACGCTCAAAGGAGTGCCTTTTCTTTAGCACTATGAAAGTTAAGGGTGTGGTAAAAAAAAAAAATGCATATAACTCGCTCCAAAAATATACATGAAGCATTTTTACACATGAATACGCGTATATTGCTGCTTTTCTTCTATTTCGTTTTTTAGCGTGCAGTAATGCATATGTAAAGCCATAAAAATTCATAAATGACAAATGGAAAATAAATATGTGTCATAAACCATTTACCCATAAAACATGAAATTTTGAAGCTTCCATCGTTCCAAATAGTAGCTGGGTTGGAAATATACAAACATGTACGTACAGCTATACATGATGAACTCTATGATTCCCTGCATGTTCCAAGGAAACCAGTCAAATATGAATCATGACCTGCAATTACAGCTGTTGGGAGGAGGGATGAAGGATATCTATTCATAAAGTAGTAAAGAAAAGGGGATTAAGGACAGTCATTCCTATAGCTCAAGGAAGGATTAAGGGAGGATGAAAACGATTGGGAAGGAAGGGGAGGGGGAGGATATGTGTCACAAATAAAGAGAAAGAAGAGAGGAACTGATGAAGAAGAGGAGCACGAAGTGATGGCTGCGCTGAAGAGAGTAGTGGAAAGGGAGACAACGGAGACAAGAAAAGACAAAGACTAGATGGGTGTTCCACGGTACCGCTGTGTCGCCTGCTTGACCCTCAGTCCCTGAGAAGGACATACTAATGATCTAAAATGTGGTTTGGAAAATATTAGAAAGAATATAGCATTTGACGAGAGTCACTTACTGAATTTAATCGATGGCCGCCCAGTCATGTTTGACGAAGTTATGTACTCACTGACCACACATGACTGCCTGACGAGTGTACATAAGCCTGATGAGTGTAAATAACCCTAATAAGTGTGAATAACTTAATATGTGTAAATCATGAGAAGTTGATGAGTGTAAGTAAGCCTGATGAGTGCAAGATATCACTCAACATGTCCTCATTTCTTTAGTTGACTTTTTCATTAGATCTTTTATTGTAAAAGGAATCAAAATTAAATCGTGAATATTCCCAAAAGGAATTTTCTATTAACAATGTCCTGACAATGAAATATGCATGAACAATCTAATGCACAACATGCACAGTATATATCAACGTCTTGGTGAATATCAGGTCAACACACTATTATCAATATGAGCTTTACGGATCTGAATCTCTCTCTCTCTCTCTCTCTCTCTCTCTCTCTCTCTCTCTCTCTCTCTCTCTCTCTCTCTCTCTCTCTCTCTCTCTCTCTCTCTCTCTCTCTCTCTCTCTCTCTATATATATATATATATATATATATATATATATATGTATATACATATACATATATAATATATATATATATATATATATATATATATATATATATATATATATACAAATATAATATATATATATATATATATATATATATATATATATATATATATATATATATATATATATATATATATATATATATATATATATATATGTATATGTATATATATGCCTAGAGAGAGAGAGAGAGAGAGAGAGAGAGAGAGACCACTGGTTGTGGCTTGACTGCAGATGATGGGAGAACATGGGGGGCCCGGAGTACAAAGTTTACTACATGAGACGGTCGTTAAACTGCCTTCTCTCTTCCCTTCTCCCCTTACACAGACTCCCCACAGAAGGCTCAGAAGAATTGCCATAATCTCCAAGAGAAAAGATTACACTCACACAAAATATGGAGACTGTAAGGGGTTGTTATGCTACAGAGTCTTCCTGAGTAGAAGTAGTGGTAGTCGTAGATGTAGCGACGATAATGACAGTTCTACTCTGAGATGTGTTGCTACAGGGGACAATATATTCAACATATACAGAGGTGATTTAGAAATATGTAGTAAAAGAATGCGTTATTTTATGTAGGATATATAAAGTTGTCCTGAATAGCATACGTTGTGTGTGTGTGTGTATATATATATATATATATATATATATATATATATATATATATATATATATATATATATATATATATATATATATATATATATATATATTGTTACGAACCTGTGTGTGCGTGTGCCCACATGTTTGTATATATGTATGCGTGTGTTCTTGTGTATGGTGTTGTTATTTCTTATCAGGACGAGGATTAAGGTGTTCCTCTGAGACTGACTCGGATCTCACTTCCCACTAAGCATTAGGCTTAATAATCCTGTTTTGAAGTCAGATGGCGACCTGTCCTTCAGCGCCCGGATCCTTAACAGAGGCGTGAGATTAAGTTGTCAGTCAGTGTACGGGGTATGTCATCCCGCACATCATCGCCGCTGTCGTAAACAAGATAACAGAGGAGGTTGAGCTTTAGGCAAGATGTGGGACGGACTTAGGATCCTTCAAACCAACCAGCAGTTTCACGGTACCACCCTCCCCCAATCACAATTGGATCTTAGGCTCCTATCCAATCAAGAATAGCATTGTAGGGTAACAGGGCGGACGCTAGTCCATGCTTGTAAGAAATACCTCTGACACCCGCTGAGCCTCGATTTTCCCTCTCTAACCCAGCGACGTAAGTGGTTTCCCTCTGTCCCAATGACCGTTACCCGTGTGAAGTGCGCGATATAAACTCTGTGGTGTCGTACTGCCTCTGTCAGTTAATTTCGAGTGTCATAGAGTATTGTAACTTTTCATAGAAGAGTCTAACAATAAGTGTATCTTGAATCATGTTATCGAAGATAAATTGTCATAAAGGAAAGAGATCACCTGGTTTGAAATCTTGTCTGGAAAGTTAAACTCATGTTCAGTGTTAACGTAAATGATTTGTGCCTGATTCATGTGTTCATTTTGTACACTTTAGTTCTTTCATTATAAGTAGTTTAATGCTGGTGTTTGATTTAATCCAATGACTTTAAAATAGTGTTATCCTGTGTTGTCGAACATAACAAATCTAACGTCCTTGCAAAGACAAGGATCAATATAGTATTTGTGACATATATATGTGTTTGGCGACCTTGCTAGAATAAGTATAGAGTTCGTAACAATCTATATATATATATATATATATATATATATATATATATATATATATATATATATATATATATATATATATATATATATATATATATATATATATATATATATATATATATATATATATATATATATGTATATTATTATTATTATTATATTATATTATTTTGCTCTGTCGCTGTCTCCCGCGTTAGCGAGGTAGCGCAAGGAAACAGACGAAAGAATGGCCCAACCCGCCCACATACACAAGTGTATACATACACGTCCAAACAAGCAAATATACATACATAGCTATACATCTCAATGTACACATACATATACACACACAGACATATACATATATACACATGTACATAGTTCATACTGTCTGCCTTTATTTGTTCCCATCGCCACCTCGCCACACATGGAATAACAACCCCCTCCCCCCTCATGTGTGCGAGGTAGCGCTAGGAAAAGACACCAAAGGCCCCATTCGTTCACACTCAGTCTCTAGCTGTCATGTAATAATGCACCGAAACCACAACTCCCTTTCCACATCCAGGCCCCATATACTTTCCATGGTTTACCACAGACGCTTCACATGCCCTGGTTCAATCCATTGACAGCACGTCGACCCAATTCACTCTATTCCTTGCACGCCTTTCGCCCTCCTGCATGTTCACGCCCCGATCACTCAAAATCTTTTTCACTCCATCTTTCCAACTAAAATTTGGTCTCCCACTTCTCCTCGTTCCCTCCACCTCTGACACATATATTCTCTTGGTCAATCTTTCCTCACTCATTCTCTCCATATGACCAAACCATTTCAAAACACCCTCTTCTGCTCTCTCAACCACACTCTTTTTATTTCCACACATCTCTCTTACCCCTTACATTACTTACTCGATCAAACCACCTCACACCACATATTGTCATCAAACATCTCATTTCCAGCACATCCACCCTCCTCCGCACAACTCTATCCATAGCCCACGCCTCGCAACCACACAACATTGTTGGAAACACTTTTCCTTCAACTATAACCCATTTTTGCTTTCCGAGATAATGTTCTCGACTTCTAAACATTCTTCAAGCCTCCCAGAATTTTCGCCCCCTCCCCCACACTATGATTCACTTCCGCTTCCATGGTTCCATCCACTGCCAGATCAACTCCCATATATCTAAAACACTTTACTTCCTCCAGTTTTTCTCCATTCAAACTTACCTCCCAATTGACTTGACCCTCAACCCTACTGTACCGAATAACCTTGCTCTTATTCACATTTACTCTTAACTTTCTTCTTTCACACACTTTACCAAACTCAGTCACCAGTTTCTGCAGTTTCTTACATGAATCAGCCACCAGCGCAGTATCATCAGCGAACAACAACTGACTCACTTCCCAAGCTCTCTCATCCACAACAGACTGAGAACCAATCACTTTCCTCTCTTCCTACACGTACACATGCCTTACATCCTCGATAAAAACTTTTCACCGCTTCTAATAACTTGCCTCCCACACAATATATTCTTAAAACCTTCCACTGAGCATCTCTGTCAACTCTATCATATGCCTTCTCCAAATCCATAAATGCTACATACAAATCCATTTGTTTTTCTAAGTATTTCTCACATACATTCTTCAAAGCAAACACCTGATCCACACATCCTCTACCACTTCTGAAACCACACTGCTCCTCCCCAATCTGATGCTCTGTACACACCTTCACCCTCTCAATCAATACCCTCCCATATAATTTACCAGGAATACTCAACAAACTTATACCTCTGTAATTTGAGCACTCACTCTTATCCCCTTTGCCTTTGTACAATGGCACTATGCAAGCATTCCGCCAATCCTCAGGCACCTCACCATTAATCATACATACATTAAACAACCTTACCAACCAGTCAACAATACAGACACCCCCTTTTTTGATAAATTCAACTGCAGTACCATCCAAACCTGCTCCCTTGCCGGCTTTCATCTTCCGTAAAGCTTTTACTACCTCTTCTCTATTTACCAAATCATTTTCCCTAACCCTCTCACTTTGCACACCATCTCGACCAAAACACCCTATATCTGCCACTCTATCATCAAACACATTCAACAAACCTTCAAAATACTCACTCATCTCCTTCTCATATCACCACCCCATTAGCCCCCTTCACAGAAGTTCCCATTTGCTCCCTTGTCTTACGCACTTTATTTACCTCCTTCCAAAACATCTTTTTATTCTCCCTGAAATTTAATGATACTTTCTCACCTCAACTCTCATTTGCCCTCTTTTTCACCTCTTGCACCTTTCTCTTGACCTCCTGCCTCTTTCTTTTATACCTCTCCCACTCATTTGCATTTTTTCCCTGCAAAAATCGTCCAAATGCCTTTCCTTTCTCTTTCACTAATAATCTTACTTCTTCATCCCACCACTCACTACCTTTTCTAATAAACCCACTCCCACGCCTCTCATGCCACAAGCATCTTTTGCGCAAGCCATCACTGCTTCCCTAAATACATCCCATTCCTCCCCCACTCCCCTTACCTCCTTTGTTCTCACCTTTTTCCATTCTGTATTCAGTCTCTCCTGGTACTTCCTCACACAAGTCTCCTTCCCAAGCTCACTAACTCTCACCACTCTCTTCACCCCCAACATTCTCTATTCTTTTCTGAAAACTCCCACAAATCTTCACCTTCGCCTCCACAAGATAATGATCAGACATCACTCCAGTTGCACCTCTCAGCACATTAACATCCAAAAGTCTCTCTTTCGTGCGTCTATCAATTAACACGTAATCCAATAACGCTCTCTGGCCATCTCCCCTACTTACATACGTATACTTATGTATATCTCGCTTTTTAAACCAGGTATTCCCAATCAGCAGTCCTTTTTCAGCACATAAATCTACAAGCTCTTCACCATTTCCATTTACAACACTGAACACTCCATGTATACCAATTATTCCCTCAACTGCCACGTTACTCACCTTTCCATTCAAATCACCCATCACTATAACCCGGTCTTGTGCATCAAAACCACTAACACCCTCATTCAGCTGCTCCCAAAACACTTGCCTCTCATGATCTTTGTCTCATGCCCAGGTGCATATGCACCAATAATCACCCATCTCTCTCCATCAACTTTCAGTTTTACCCATATCAATCTAGAATTTACTTTCTTACACTCTATCACATACTCTCACAATTTCTGATTCAGTAGTAGTGCTACTCCTTCCCTTGCTCTTGTCCTCTCACTAACCCCTGACTTTACTCCCAAGACATTCCCAAACCACTCTTCCCCTTTACCCTTTAGCTTCGTTTCACTCAGAGCCAAAACATCCAGGTTCCCTTCCTCAAACATACTACCTATCTCTCCTTTTTTCTCATCATATATATATATATATATATATATATATATATATATTTCCCTGGGGATAGGGGAGAAAGAATACTTCCCACGTATTCCCTGCGTGTCGTAGAAGGCGACTAAAAGGGAAGGGAGCGGGGGGCTGGAAATCCTCCCCTCTCGTTTTTTTTTTTTTTCCAAAAGAAGGAACAGAGGAGAGGTCCAGGTGAGGATATTCCCTCAAAGGCCCAGTCCTCTGTTCTTAACGCTACCTCGCTATCGCGGGAAATAGCGAATAGTATGAAAAAAAAAAAAAAAAAAAATATATATATATATATATATATATATATATATATATATATATATATATATATATATATATATATATATATATATATATAAATATATATGTAGGATATGTGGATCAGGTGTTTGCTTTGAAGAATGAATGTAAGAAATACTTAGAAAAACAAATGGATTTGCATGTAGCATTTATGGAGCTGGAGAAGGCATATGATTTAAGTTGATTGAGATGCTCTGTGGAAGGTATTAAGAATATATGGTGTGGGAGGCAAGTTGCTAGAAGCAGTGAAAAGTTTTATCGATGATGTAAGGCATATGTACGAGTAGGAAGAGAGGAAAGTGTTTGCCTCTCAGTAAATGTCGGTTTGCGGCAGGGGTGCGTGATGTCTCCATGGCTGTTTAATTTGTTTAAGGATAGGGTTGTTTTGAAGAGAGGGGCAAGTATGTAGTCTGTTGTGGATGAGAGGGCTAGGAAAGTGAGTCAGTTGTTGTTCGCTGATGATACATCGCTGGTGGCTGATTCGGGTGAAAAACTAAAGGAGCTGGTGACTGAGTTTGGTAAAGTGTGTGAAAGAAGAAAGCTAAGAGAGAGCAAATGTGAATAAGAGCAAGGTTATTAGGTACAGTAGGGTTGAGGAACAAGTCAATTGGGAGGTAAGCTTGAATGGAGAAAAACTGGAGAAAGTGAAGTCTTTTAGGTATCTGAGAGTGGATTGGGCAGTGGATGGAACCATGGAAGCGGAAGTGAGTCGCAGGGTGGGGGAGGGGGCGAAAGTTCTGGGATCGTTGAAAAATGTTTCGAAGGCGAGAACATTATCTCGGAAAGCAAAAATGGGTATGTTTGAAGGAATAGTGGTTCCAACAATGTTATATGGTTGCAAGGCGTGGGCTATAGACAGGGTTGTGCGGAGGAGAGTGGATGTGTTGGAAATGAGATGTTTGAGAACAATATCTTGTGTGAGGTGGTTTGATCGAGATGTGCGGTAATAAAACGAGTGTGGTTGAGAGAGCAGAAGAGGGTGTATTGAAATGGTTTGGTCGCATGTAGAGAATGAGTGAGGAAAGATTGGCAAAAAGGATATATATGTCAGAAGTGGAGGGAACGAGGAGAATTGGGAGACAAAATTGGAGGTGGATGGATGGAGTGAAAAAGATTTTGAGCGATCGGGGCCTGAACATGCAGGAGGATAAAGGGCGTGCAAGGAAGAGAGTGAATTGGAACGATGTGGTAAACCGGGGTGGACGTTCTGTCAGTGGATTGAACCAGGGCATGTGAAGCGTCTTGGGTAAACCATGGAAAGTTTTGTGGGGCCTAGATGTGAAAAGGGAGCTGTGGTTTCGGTGCATTACACATGACAGCTAGAGACTGAGTGTGAACGAATGTGGCCTTTGTTGTCTTTTCCGAGCGCTACCTCGTGCACATGCGGGGGGAGGGGGTTGTTATTTGATGTGTGGCGGAGTGGCGACGGGAATTAATAATGGCAGATAGTATGAATTGTGTATATATGTATATGTCTGTGCGTGTATATATAAGTATACGTTGAGATGTAGAGGTATGTATATGTGCTGCGTGTGGACGTATATGTATATACATGTGTATGTAGGTGGGTTGGGCCATTCTTTCGTCTGTGTCCTTGCGCTAACTCGCTAACGCGTGAGACAGCGACAAAGTATGATAGATAAATGATATATATATACATATATTGAAATGTATAGGTATGTAAATGTGCGTGTTGGTGTTTCTTTCGTCTGTTTCCTTGCGCTACCTCACTAACACGGAAAACAGCGACAAAGTATAATAAATGAATAAATATAATAAATATTTTCTCTGGGTATAGGGGAAAAAGAATACTTCCCACGTATTCCCTGCATGTCGTAGAAGGCGACTAAAAGGGAAGGGAGCGGGGGGCTGGAAAACCTCCCCTCTCATTTTTTTTTAAATTTTCCAAAAGAAGGAACAGAGAAGGGGGCCTATATATATTTATCTATTTATTCACTTAGATATATATATATATATATATATATATATATATATATATATATATATATATATATATATATATATATATATATATATATATATATATATATATATATACGGCCCCTCCCCCAAGAGAAAAGTGAGCCAAAAAATATTACTTTCGTGGGGATGATAGGAAAATTCATGAGAGAGGCAGGAGCCAATATACTTGAGTGCAAGTAGTGAAGTTTTCGAGGATGAGGTAGAAAGTCATTATTCACTTTTAAAGTCCACCTCATCTTCCACTTTCGTTCTGATCTTATTACTTACTTCGGTCGCATAGCTCAGTGTCTCTATGGATATCTGAAGCTTTTTTCATTACTTTTCTGTGTGCACACCACCTGATATGCATGGTCAGATGCATAGATTAATGAATCCATATAATTCCTCAATACACTGGCATCCTAGGAATTCAAGGGAAGTCCTTTCTGTCTTATGAATGGTTATGTGAAAAGGTTACTTTTTTTTATGAAACAAGACCCAACAGAGGCACACACACACACACACACACACACACACACACACACACACACACACACACACACACACACAAGCACATGATTAGAGAAACTGTACTTTCTTACGGGTACTTACGAGATTTTGCAAAAGGGCAGATCTAGAGCCTGGCATTCACAAGAGGTTGTTAGTACTCACCAAGAATGAGGCGTATGAGTTACGTCTTATGTCATGAGTGAGATAGAGAAATTGTATATTTGTAAGCTGAGAAAGTTCGTCATCCATGTCTGGATGAGGTATACAGAATTGACAGCAGCCTGGTCCAATGGAGTGAAACTTGACCGATGCTGAAGTGGTGTGGTGTGGCTCGTGGCAGTAGTTAGCAACTCTCCCGATACCCAGAAGGGTCGTAGTTGTAATATACCTTCCTGATCGATGGCTGTCTAGCGCCTGTTACGTACTTGGAGAGAGAGAGAGAGAGAGAGAGAGAGAGAGAGAGAGAGAGAGAGAGAGAGAGAGAGAGAGAGAGAGAGAGAGAGAGAGAGAGAGAGAGAGAGAGAGAGAGAGATTCAAATAATATCAGAAAACAGTAAACCAAAAAGATGCCCTTAACAATACCACCCCCTCAGAATACCCGAGTGAGACAATGTACTTCCACGAAAACAGTAAGAATGAACACCACCAATTACAGCAGGAATATACAAGCTTCATAAACCGGACAGGAGGCAGTAATTCATACGTCGTATGTACAAGAAATATACGCTAAACTCCCTCGTACTCCTTGTAATCTAGTAATACATGTGAGATGCCTGAATCTATTCATTCTGCACAATTTACGATCTTTGTGTGTTACACCCTGGTTGTAATGGATGGCAGAGAAGGAAACAATATCGTACAACAAATGTTATATGCTGGTGCCTCTCAATAAAGAAAATTAATGACCTCAGCACTAGTCAGACCTGCCAGGCTCGTATGTGTACAGAGAAGAGGGAGACAAATTATTCCTTGGAAAACTGAACAACATGAGAGGTGGTGAAATAAAGACACCCATTATAATAAATGGTGAACTAATGAAGTTCTGTGCCATTTAAGTCTTGCGTTCTTTCCTCTTACACCTACAGTAGATCTTATTCTATATATACCTTTCGTAGCTCGAAAGTAATCGAGCCGCAGTTGCCATCTCGTTTTTACATTTCATTTGTAAGACTGGAGTTATCGAAGCTGTAATTCATTTGCCACTTGCGAGATCATTTCATCAGTTTGTCTGTGTCAGTTTTACAACGCATCCTATTGCAAGTTTGATCCCTGCGACACACCACTTGCTACGGCTAACAATTCTAAGTTTTGACCACCAGCCACTTCTCTTCATTTACGGCCAATCAACCAATACTCTGTCCACCAAAGCTCAACCTTATCTATGCCATGTGATTCATATATTACTAGGAATCTTTCATGCTGGACTTATTTGAGCGTTGTCCGTGAATCTAAATAGCTAACATCAGTTACTCTGCTGTCATCATACATGTTTGTGTCATAAAAGAAATCCATTATGTATGTTGGATATGAATAATAACATCGAAAACCATGATGGGAATCATTAATCAACTGGTGGTTCTCTCAGTGACTTACAAGCTGATCGCGAGTGATTGTTTCCATGTTTGATGAAACAGTAAATCTAATTGATTGATGATTTTCGGGCAGGAACTTGAAAATACTTATGGATATTATTGCCAAATTGGCTAACTTCCAATCCTCAGAAACTTCCCACTAGCATATGATATTCAAAAGAGCAGTAAAGGACTTAAGTGTCTCACTCTTCCGCTTCTTTTGATTTTCTCGGATAAAGCTTCTCTCCTAGCATTGGAAATTAACCAGAATATCAACTGTATCTTCAGTGGTAAATAATGATACAAAAGCATTTAACGTCTTTGCCATAGATCCAATGTCTTAAATCAAATTACCGTTTTCTGCAATCAATGGACCAACTGTCCTACATAAGTATGAAATTCCTTAGAGTTTCTATTGCTATATTCTGCAATTTATGCTATGCACTGACATTTACTATGATGTATATGAAACTACTTTGAGTTTCGTGGTTAGTTATGTAGGAGTTTGATTGAGAAAAGTATATAGTTGTTGTAATGAAATGAGTGCCAGGCATTTAGATATGGGGTCGAAATGGCAGAATCTTTGATTCAATGTGCAGGTGTTGAGTATTTACGCTTTCGAAGTAGCCACTGATTATCTAAGTCCTTTGTTTCGTTATATTTACAACTTTGTTTTATTTGGTTATGACAAGTTGGATAACCAGGTAAGTGAGGCACAGATCAGGATGGAGCTAATGAATCACAACAACAGGTAAGGTGTAGCCCAGTAACATACCACTGATAGCTCGTAAAAGACGTCAGTGTAAATATCATGTAGTAGTTCCGTAAATATATATCTGCAACTACGTTTTTGTTCTGTATGGCGCGTATGTTTTACACTCGTGTGTGTGTGTGTGTGTGTGTGTGTGTGTGTGTGTGTGTTATCGATTACTACTTTTGGATCACGGAGAGAAAGTTTTACACTAATAGTAGTCCCGTCTCTTACCATATCTTTACTCGTATGTACTTATGCACATACACACACACACACCCATCCCAATCGAGGCGAGGTGTGTGTGTGTGTGTGTGCCAGGGGTCGAGGGGAGGAGTAAAACTGTGGCTTGTGGTAAACGTGACCCAAGCAATTGCGTCTGCGGAAAGAGCCACAATTATTGTTTCTCTTTAATTAACACAAAAATTTCTGCGATATTTTGACGCTTTCCAGTGAGTTATGATCGCCATTCCTTCATGCCTAATTTCTTTTCATACGGATCCAGTTGTTTGTTTCAGACCCTTTCACAAATAGCAGAATTTCCACACAGAATAAGACTCAGTGGGATATAATGTTTTGAATCCCTTCATTTGGAAAAAAATTTCATGTGATTAAATCATAATCCTCAAACTGTGTGAAATACAATTAGGGCCACAGAAAAAGATTTACTAAAGCAGTAGATTTCACATCATTCCTAGCATACCAAATCTTTATCTATCATATGATGTATAATACATATATAATTCTATCTAATCAAATCTTCTACGGACTTAATTTCTGATTGAATCCGAGCATTCAAAATGCAATTGAGTGGGAGATGTATAAAAGAAAGAGACAGGAGGTCAAGAGAAAGGTGCAAGAGGTGAAAAAAGGGCAAATGAGAGTTGGGGTGAGAGAGTATCATTAAATTTTAGGGAGAATAAAAAGATGTTCTGGAAGGAGGTAAATAAAGTGCGTAAGACAAGGGAGCAAATGGGAACTTCAGTGAAGGGCGCAAATGGGGAGGTGATAACAAGTAGTGGTGATGTGAGAAGGAGATGGAGTGAGTATTTTGAAGGTTTGTTGAATGTGTTTGATGATAGAGTGGCAGATATAGGGTGTTTTGGTCGAGGTGGTGTGCAAAGTGAGAGGGTTAGGGAAAATGATTTGGTAAACAGAGAAGAGGTAGTAAAAGCTTTCCGGAAGATGAAAGCCGGCAAGGCAGCAGGTTTGGATGATATTGCAGTGGAATTTATTAAAAAAGGGGGTGACTGTATTGTTGACTGGTTGGTAAGGTTATTTAATGTATGTATGACTCATGGTGAGGTGCCTGAGGATTGGCGGAATGCGTGCATAGTGCCATTGTACAAAGGCAAAGGGGATAAGAGTGAGTGCTCAAATTACAGAGGTATATGTTTGTTGAGTATTCCTGGTAAATTATATGGGAGGGTATTGATTGAGAGGGTGAAGGCATGTACAGAGCATCAGATTGGGGAGGAGCAGTGTGGTTTCAGAAGTGGTAGAGGATGTGTGGATCAGGTGTTTGCTTTGAAGAATGTATGTGAGAAATACTTAGAAAAGCAAATGGATTTGTATGTAGCATTTATGGATCTGGAGAAGGCATATGATAGAGTTGACAGAGATGCTCTGTGGAAGGTATTAAGAATATATGGTGTGGGAGGCAAGTTGTTAGAAGCAGTGAAAAGTTTTTATCGAGGATGTAAGGCATGTGTACGTGTAGGAAGAGAGGAAAGTGATTGGTTCTCAGTGAATGTAGGTTTGCGGCAGGGGTGTGTGATGTCTCCATGGTTGTTTAATTTGTTCATGGATGGGGTTGTTAGGGAGGTGAATGCAAGAGTTTTGGAAAGAGGGGCAAGTATGAAGTCTGTTGGGGATGAGAGAGCTTGGGAAGTGAGTCAGTTGTTGTTCGCTGATGATACAGCGCTGGTGGCTGATTCATGTGAGAAACTGCAGAAGCTGGTGACTGAGTTTGGTAAAGTGTGTGAAAGAAGAAAGTTAAGAGTAAATGTGAATAAGAGCAAGGTTATTAGGTACAGTAGGGTTGAGGGTCAAGTCAATTGGGAGGTGAGTTTAAATGGAGAAAACTGGAGGAAGTGAAGTGTTTTAGATATCTGGGAGTGGATCTGGCAGCGGATGGAACCATGGAAGCGGAAGTGGATCATAGGGTGGGGGAGGGGGCGAAAATTCTGGGAGCCTTGAAGAATGTGTGGAAGTCGAGAACATTATCTCGGAAAGCAAAAATGGGTATGTTTGAAGGAATAGTGGTTCCAACAATGTTGTATGGTTGCGAGGCGTGGGCTATGGATAGAGTTGTGCGCAGGAGGATGGATGTGCTGGAAATGAGATGTTTGAGGACAATGTGTGGTGTGAGGTGGTTTGATCGAGTAAGTAACGTTAGGGTAAGAGAGATGTGTGGAAATAAAAAGAGCGTGGTTGAGAGAGCAGAAGAGGGTGTTTTGAAATGGTTTGGGCACATGGAGAGAATGAGTGAGGAAAGATTGACCAAGAGGATATATGTGTCGGAGGTGGAGGGAACGAGGAGAAGAGGGAGACCAAATTGGAGGTGGAAAGATGGAGTGAAAAAGATTTTGTGTGATCGGAGCCTGAACATGCAGGAGGGTGAAAGGAGGGCAAGGAATAGAGTGAATTGGAACGATGTGGTATACCGGGGTTGACGTGCTGTCAGTGGATTGAATCATGGCATGTGAAGCGTCTGGGGTAAACTATGGAAAGCTGTGTAGGTATGTATATTTGCGTGTGTGGACGTATGTATATACATGTGTATGGGGGTGGGTTGGGCCATTTCTTTCGTCTGTTTCCCTGCGCTACCTCGCAAACGGGGGAGACAGCGACAAAGCAAAAAAAAAAAAAAAAAAAAATATATATATATATATATATATATATATATATATATATATATATATATATATATATATATATATATATATATATATATATATATATATATATATATATATATATATATATATATATATATATATATATATGCAGAAGTGTGTTACTGGGCACTGGTGCAACAGGCTACATCGTGAGTGACAAGTTACCTCTCACAAGGATTGCCGTCTAAAACTTCTCGCTCGAAAGAATTCTGAATTTCCTTGCTACTGGATGTAGCGCAGCTCGGCCGGAGGAGCCTTTAGAAAGAAGTGCATGATAACACTATCCTATAAAGATTTGCCTTAGGGTAGTTGTAAATGTAGATGTATAAAATCAGTATGAAAAGAACGTTTGTTTTCTTAGATCTATCATAATGGAAGAAATTCATTCGATTTTTTTTTCTTTTTTTTTGGGGGGGATATGTATTGCTCTCCTGATGTTTGTTAAGTATCTGTTCTCTGATCTACAGATAAAAGATATTATGCTAATCCTTCATGGTTTTTCTCTAAGGTGGAGGTAACATTAAGGTGTGAATGAATAGGAAACAGGAGTCTTACAATATTGTCAACAAATCATTATTCATTCGAAAGGTTCATCATGAGAGAAATGTCAGATTTTCTCACGAGGTTCTGGCTAACACAATGACGAAAATCCATAGTGAGCAAGACACCCCCCCCCCTTACCCTCCCTTAAGTTCTCGAATACTTCTCCTATTGATCTATCGGCTACCATGCCCATTCCCTGGTTTATAGAACACCCGACTTCTTCCGGGTTCTCTCTATTCAAACTGATACTCATATGAAACTCTTCCTCTCCCCCGACCTTGCTGAATCACAGAACACCAATCTTATTCCTATTGATTTCTAACGTTATCTTTTAACACAGTCTCCTACACTCAGAGAAGAGAAGAGCATCTGTACCTTCTCACTCTTGTCAGCCACAAGAGCTGTGTCATCCGCATACAGCAACCGAGTCATCTCCAAGGCCTCCAGAACCCCAGCGTACTGTAGAGCTGCCCCTCTTTTTAAGGCCCTAACATTCACTTCCATCACCACTACATTCAAAAAGAAATAGAACTGATACCGTGTCATCATACACACTTTACGCTCACCTACTTTCACCTGGAACTTTTCTTACCTACACACATACTCCTAACTCCATAAAACACCTCACTTCTTCTGGTAGCTTTCTTCTCACGCCATATATTCGTTGCAGCTACTACAAGGCATCTCTATCAACCCCTCACACGTTTTCTTCCTATTCATGAATTACATTTACTAATTCCACTCTTTCTCTAAACATTTCTCTTGCTGTTTATTGAAAGCAGTCATCTGGTTTACTCATCCCCTCCTGCAGCCAGATTCGCCCTTCACAGTCTGGTGCTCTGTGTATGCCACCACCCTCTCCATAACTATACCATACAATTCACCTGGATTTCAATCAAATTTATACCTTTATTCCTTAATGAAATAATACTACACGGGCATTCCGACAGTCTTCTAGCACCTCTCCTTGAACTATACATATATCAGAAGTCCTTACTAAAAGATCAACAACGACGTCACCCCTCTTCCTAAAAAATTCATCTCCCTTTCTCTCCTATCCTGCTGCTTTGCTACACTTCGTCTAACGCAAGTGTTCTCAAGACCTCTTTTCCTTTCACCAAAGCATTCGCCATGACGCTCTTGCTCCGAACGCTTCATCGTCCTAAACACCTCATATCTGCTCCCCTCACCTTGATCTCATTTGTTAAAACAATCTTTTTACTCTCCCAAAAGTCTGCCGACGTTCTTTCAACCCCATCTCTTCGTTGCCCTCTTTTCCAACCCCAACATCTTCCTCCTGGTCTAAAGGCCATTTTCTTCCGTACATTTTCCAATCACTGGCATTTCTATCCTTGAAAATATCGACCATATACCTCTCTCTCATATTTCACTCGCAATACAACTTTCTCATCCCAATACTCACTACTCTTTTTCACAAACCCACGTCCTACTTTCCGCACTTCATTCTGCCTGAAAGAAGATACGAGGGAGAGTGAGAAATAACCGCCAATAAGTTTACATTATCAGCAACGGAAGGGTGGAGGTAGAATCTCACTTCAAGGTCCTATTCGCTCCAAATGGCTCCTTCATTCCCCGCCCCTGTGTAAAGCGTCGCTAAAATGCCGAAGAAACCCCATAAAAGGAGACCTACTGCAATATGAAATACTACTATCGCTACTACTACTACTACTACTACTACTACTACTACTACTACTACCTAGAGTAATGATAATGATAATTACAAAAGAGTATAAATGATAATGATTATAATACTAATAATAATTTTCTTTTCGCACTTGTTCGCCATTTTCCGTGTTAACGAGGTAGCGTCCGGAACAGACGCCTGAGCCTTGGAGGAAAAATCCTTCCTGGGTTTCTTACTTTACTCCATCTTTCAGAAAACGAGAATACAGAACGGGAGGATTTCTAGCCTTCCGTTCTTGCCCCTATGAATCGCTTCACACGGTACGGAGAAGCTACGTGGCTGGCATTTATTCTCCCCTCACCCTAGGGATAATAATGATAATGATAATAATAATAATAATGATAATAATGATAATGATAATAATAACGATGATCATAATTGTTGTCATTATTATTATTATTATTACTATTAGCAGTAGTAGTAGTAGTAGCATCATCAATGTTATCATTATTATTATCATTTTTATTGTTATTATCATTATTATTATCATTATTGATAACAAATGGAGAGTAGTAGAGGATGTGTAGACTGGGTGTTTCCTTTGAAGAATGTGTGAGAAATACTCAGACAAACAAAAATACCTGTATGCAGGATTTTTGAATCTGGAGGGAGAAAGCATACGACAGGGTTAATATTGATACCTTCTGAAAGACCTTTCGTACATATGGTGTGCGAGGGAAGCTGCTTGAAGCAGTGAAAAGTTTTTAGCAAGGGTGGAAAGTGTGTGCACGAGTAGGGAGAGAGTGGTTTCTGGTGAAGGGTGGTCTGCGGCACGGGTTTGTTTATGGACCGTGTGGTGAGGGGAGGTAAATGCAAGAAACTTGGAGAAAGAGGCGAGCATTCGTTCTGTGGGATGTGATTGGGCCTGGAAAGTGAGTCAGTTGTTATTTGTTAACACAGCACTTGTGGCAGATTCGAATGAGAAACTGAAGAAATTGGTGACTGTGTTTCGGAGATCGTGTGAAATGAGGAAGTTGAGAATAAATGTAAATAAAACGAGGGTTATTAAGTTTAGCCGGGCAGAGGGAAATGTTAATTGGGATGTGAGTTTGAATGAGAAAATCTGGTAGAAGTTAAGCGTTTCAGATACCTGAGAGTGGACATGGCCGCGAATGGAATCATAGAAACAGTAGTGAGTCGTAAGTGGGTGAGGGGGGAATGAAGGTTTTGAAAGCACTGAGGAATGAATGGAAAGAGAGGTTGTTATCTGGTAAGGCAAAGATATGTGTTTAAAGATATAACACTCCGAGTGATGTTCTGTGGATGCGATGCATGGGCTATAGATAGCTCTGTGCAGAAGAGGGCGGATGTGTTGGAAATGAAAAGTTTGTGGTAATATGAAGTGTGTGGTTGAGATAGTTGAGGAGTGTGTGCTGAAATAGTTTGGATACATGAAGGCTGTGAGCGTGGAGAGGTTGACAAAGATGATATATGTGTCAGAAGTGAAGGGAAAAAAGAGAAAGAGGAGACCAAATTGGATTTGGAAGGATGGAATGAAGAACATTTTGAGTTGTCCGGTCCTGGACACGCAAGAGGGTAAAAGGAGTGCACGGAGTAGAATGAATTAGATTGATGTGATATACAGAGGACGATGTTCTGTCACTGGACTTATCAAGGGCATGTAAAGCAGGCTGGGTGAACCATTGAAAGATCTATGTTGCTTGGATGTGAATAGGGAGCATAATTTCGGTACATAACACAGGACTGATGAAGAATGAATGTGAGCAAAATGAGGCCTTTCTTCCTTGTATCTCACTAACACGGGAAACAGAGAACAAATATGAAAAGAGAAAATAATGCTGATAATAAAAGTGATCATGATGATAGAAACTATGCTATGTATGTATACATCAGCAGGCCTGAAGCTGTAGTAAATATCCCTCAGGTGTTGGTAGTGGTTACGTCAGAAGTTTGTAAGGAATGTGATCTGGGACGAACCAGAGATGCTATGCATGGGAAACTGAGGGACATAACGTCTTCAAAATCGTGCTTTCTTGAATCATAGAACTTGGATCAGTATCCAAAACTGACCATATCCTATAAGTGTATAAACAGATTATGTAATACACTTAATCTCTCAATGTGTTCGTTATTTTCGTAAAGTTTTCTCAAGAATCATCAAAACTTAAACAGAGAAATTGTCCATTGCTTCGTGAGGGATACAGAAAATGGATACGACTTCAAAGTGGCTTGGTATAAACATACGATGAGAGGAACAGTACAAAAAGCAGTTTTCGTGTACAGTATATATAGAAAACAGTAGATTATTATAACGATGATGCCTGGAAAAATAAAACGACCAGAGAAAAAAATGGGAAGAGGAGGTTTGAAGAGACTGGTTTACGGCGTTCACCCGTCACTTACTTTTACGCCTTTCTGGAACTTTTTCTGTTTCAGGAAATAACCGTCTGCTGTTAGTTTGTTCCTTGACGCTCCAACGAGTCCAATTTTTCGTCGCCGGTCATATAATAAACAACAAGTGTGCTGTCGTGTTCGTCTGTAGGTTTTACGGCGTGGAAATCTTTCCCACTGCTTAAGTCCGGCCGAGCGTACGAGCAAGCCTTGATCCTCTCCTTGGAACTTTGTCTCCCCCATTCTCTCCTCCACTGGTCGTCTGCTCATCTTCTGCACCGACGATACTCAGTGTTTTTCCTCGTCTCTTCTCTCCACTGGCTGACCTTAGTTCATTTTTTATACACTTAATCGCCGTTTCCTGTGTTAGCGAGGTCGCGCCAGGAACAGATAAAGAAAAGGTCACACCCGCTCTCTTCCATTCTCGAGCTGTCGTGTGCAATACGCCGGAACCATCACAGCTCAACTGCCTATTCACATCCATGCTCCACAGATCTTTCCATAGTTTGCCCCAAGACGTTTCACATACCCTGGTTCAGTCCATTGACGAGAGTCGACCCCAGTATACCACATCGTTCCAGGTCACTCTATCCAGTGTACACCTTTCAACCCCTCCCCCCCTTGCATATTCAGCCACTATACCATATCGTTTTAATTCACTCTACCCCGTGCACGCCTTTCACCCTCCTGCATGTTCAGCCCCCAGTCGCTTAAAATCTTTTTCCTTGCGTCTTTCCCTCTCCAATTTGGTCTCCCCGTACGTACGTACGTACCTCAGTTCTCTTCTCAAAGCATTCTTTTCTTCATTCTATTCCCCACTGGTCTTATCTCACTCCTCTGTATTCACGATATTCACTGCTATTCTTCCTTTCCTCGGTCCTCAAGCCTCTATTCTTACCCCTGCCTTTTTATCCAATGTTAGTGATTGATTTCTTGCGTTTTCTCTTTGTCTTCCCCCTCATCAACTTCATCATCAGCGCTGTTTCCCCTTTTCTTAGAAAATTACTGTCTCATTACTCTCCCTGTAAGCTATGCAACAGGAAATTAATCATTGCTCTTCATTAGCTCTCTCGATTACCCCCCTTGCACACTGCTTGCATACCATCTCCTACTGGTCTCCCTTGCTCACCTGTTCACCTCAAGTGTTTGCCAACATTTGTTGTCCTTTTTGCACTCTCCTTCCAATATGCATCGCTTCCCATCTTGTTCCCCCCTCTCACTTCCACTACCATTCATGCATTTGTATCTGTCTCTTCTCCCTCTATCTGTGACTCCTCTCTCCCTTCCTGTTCTTCACTTACTTTATTTTTCTTTTTTTTTCTAACTAAATTCATTGCCTTTTATTCTTTTGTTCTCTTAACCGCTTGACACACTTTCACTTGACACCTGACGACAGTTGCCTGCAATGAGAGTAAGATTTAACCTCTCAAGCGCAAGTGAGTCTCGCCTTACATCTTTTGTTTTACGGTGACCGACAAGGCAGAGACAAAGCATGACCCAGTTGAGGACATCTCGAGGTGTAGGAAAAAAGAAAAAGAAAAAAGAAAGTAGCAATTAATCACTGCTCTGCAGGTGTCAGCAAACCTGACTCTTCAAGGAAGAAAAGTTATATGAAGAGGGAAAGACAGGAGAAGGAAAAGATTAACTGTTCCAGGGAAGAAGGTATTATAAAAGCCAATCCACTTGCGTCCGGACTCCACACAGAACCTGTGGGAGGCAGCAGCCAAGCGCGTGTAACGTGACCAGACCTTGAGAGTGGGGACAGACGCAGACAGCGCACGAAAACACTGGCCAAAATATCATCTACAAGGTGGAAAGTGAACAGCAACATTGCAGTGTACGAAAAGGGGAGGATGTAGAAAGGTGATGCAAAGTGAATTAACGAGACGAGCGGCTTTTGATTCCACCATAGTAACAGAGAGATGGAGGATGAGCCATCCCAGATGTGAGAACAGTATTCCAAACTTGGGCCAATAAGACCCTTGTATTTATATGAAGTAGCTGATCACAAGAAAAAATAATTGCTGTGCCTGTACAATGCAGGCTTTTAACAGTGAGTTAGTGCGGTTTCCAAGACAGAGTTGGAGCTATGTTACCACAGGGTTGCATTGCGGCGTTTTGAAACTGAGCGTTGACATATATGATTCTTAGAGAGAGATATGGAGAAATTGGACGTCAGCACTTACATGGTTGCTGTTTTCTCTCTGAGAGAAGAAATATGATCATTAAGAGAGAAAGAACAAGTATTAAAGGGAAGACGGGAGAAAAAATGAGCTGAATTGTATGAAGTAGAATAATGAGCACAAGAGCAAATAAGTATAGAAGTAGAAGAGAGAACACCATCTACTGAGAGTACAAAGAGAACAGGCGATAAGAAAGAACCCTGAGGAACATCGTTGTTGAGAGGATAGGAGATGGAAGTCGCTCCATTGACGACTACTGTGATGGAACAGCCGGAGCGAACTCTAAGAATGAAGGAACAAAAAGTAGTGAAACATAAGGAACAGAATTCAGAGAGCAAAGCCTTATGCAACACCGTATCAAAAACTTTGAAGATGAAGGCCACAAAAAAAATGTCACCAAAACCCTTAAAAGAGGAGGACCAGAAATGAGTTACGTAGCTAAGATCACCAGCAGACCTAGCATTGCGAAAACCTGACTGGTGATCTGAGAGAAAGGAATGGGAATATAAGTGTTTGAGTAAGTGAGAGTTTTAGGAAAGTCTCAAATACTTTAGAAACAGGAAAAGTGTGAGCAATGAGGCAATAGTTGGAGGGGTTAGAGCGGTCTCTTCCATAGGGATGAGCTGCACCAAGCGGGAGGAAAGTCTTGGCTTTTAGACCGAGGCGAAATAGGAGAGCAAAGATTGGTCTTAATCCAGAGACACATTCCTTTAGAACCCAAGAGGGTGTACCACATGAGCCATACGTATGCCTTGTCCACCTGGATTTGGGAGAGTACCTAGAAGACCCTGCGCGAGGAGAACATAGATGGCACAGGCTCAGTGGGAGTAGATGAGGGTGGTGGTCTAGAAAATGAATCGTCCAAAGTTGAGTCAGAGGAAAACAAGGTGCCAGAAAGAGCGGCTTCATGGGTTAGAGACAACAACAACAGAGGAATCAGGTCGGACAAGAGGAGGAAAGCTTGAATTACTCAAGTTGTTGGAGATGCCTTTGGCTAAGGGGCATAAAAATTTGTCGGCAGAAGACGTCAAGACAGCACATTGCCTTTTTATGACGGTGAGCTTGGCTCTTCGAAGAACAGCTTTGCAATGATTCCAGGCATGAAATGAAAGCGGAGTGGGTTTCTGAGGGAAGGGAAGAGTTTCATGGTCCGGTAAGCGCCGTTCCCTGATGCAACAGCGTTAGAACAGGAGCGATCAAACCACTGCTGAGGAGAGAAAGACTTGAAGGAAGATGGTATGAAGAAATCCATCCCATCCAAGATAACCTTTGCTCTGCGTTCAGCACAACACGAGGCATCCCGACCAGAGAAGCAGTCCCGACCAGAGAAGCAGTACACATCCAAAAGAAAGTCACTAAAGAAATTACGCTGATATAACTACTGAGGTTTCCCATATTGCCGGTTGGTGGGGGTTGGGTGGGGAAATAGACGCAGGGCGTGCCTGGATTAGACGTAATGGAAATAAGATTGTAGTCAGAGGACGTTGCGGGGTGCAGGAATAATGCGTGGATAATGTGAAGGTTCAGAGAGATAAAAGAAAGTTCTAATCTGTTAGAAGAGTGGTCGTAACGGTCGAGAATGATTTTATGAGGTAACAGGAGAAACGAATCTCAAATGTGAATGGATGTGTGGATGAGAGAGAGAGAGAGAGAGAGAGAGAGAGAGAGAGAGAGAGAGAGAGAGAGAGAGAGAGAGAGAGAGAGAGAGAGAGAGAGAGAGAGAGAGAGAGAGAGAGAGAGAGAGAGAGAGAGAGAGAGAGAGAGAGAGAGAGAGAGAGAGAGAGAGAGAGAGAGAGAGAGAGAGAGAGCATGACTCAAAATGTAGCCTTTATGTTAAAAGAGCAACGAATTGGTTTATTCTTTCACGGAACTTTCTGCCAGTTGAAGTTGAGAACAGTGGTCGAATAAAGGAACTGCAAGCGCTATGGTGAGGACACTGCAGATAGGGAGATGTGAAGGCGTTAGAGGTAGATGGGCGTGAGGATGCTCTGGTTAGAGAGAGGTGCTAACAGTATCGGAAGTAATGGGTAGGATCCTGAAGTCTGGTATGATAAGACACCAGATAGGGCACTGTAGGATATAGACGGAGTTCATTACGCTGTTAGTTCCGAGAGAACAGCAGGGACTCACTGTTATAGTGAATGGGAAGGGTCACCCCTTTCAATCAAGTCCGCCGTATAGCTCAGCCAAAGTTACACAATGAAAGCTACGGTCATGGACGAAAGTTCTTTTCGAGAATGGGCCTTAAACGGAACGTAAAAGAGGGCTTAGCAAATGGACAAGTAAGGGAAGTGGAAGAAAGAGAATGTAAGAATTTTCTGAGGAAATGAAGAACCTGTCTTTTGAAACGGAGGCGGGTCGAGGCTCTTAGGAAAGACAGGATAAAGGTGATGAGTTACAAAGTTCAGTGGGGTTTGAAGAAAAGAATATATAAAAAAGATGAAACGTCACAATGGAGAGAGAATCTTCTGCATCTGAATAGAACACTAGTTATAATCAGGACAGAGATATATACTCGTATGCTAAGGATATTCAGTATGAATTAGATCATACTGAGGATATTCATTATGAATTAGATGATATGGTGATCCTAATTATGTATAGTGAGTGGTGAAATCATAGCTATCATATAAGATCGGGAAGTTGTAAGGAGAATTAGCACAGGCAATAGAAGAAAATGTAAGTTTTAGGTCAAGTCAATGTAAATTGATCACATCTGCCTTACTGTCCACGTCTGTACTAAGAGAGACCAACACCTGACACCAAGTTTTCTCATATCTATTTTCATTTTGCCTAGAAATATCCATTTCTAGCTTTTTACCTTAAAACTAACATCTATTTCTTTGTTCTTGACCATGAGAAATCACTTTTCTCACAGTCACAAAATTTCCAGTTTACGTGAATCCTCTTGAAAGAAGAGCACAGAACTAAGCTACTACACCTCGGATGGCAGAGCTTCCCTTGCCGTCCCTCATCAACAAAATAGTCTATCGTCCACCGTGCCACAGGCACCAAGCACTCCCACTTTCCATTTCTAGTGATACCAATTTCCCATTGTGTCTCTCGAACATTTTGGGGCGTGAATTTAATGAACTTCTGGGGTTCAGGCAGGCGAATGACCCCTCAGTCGTCATTCCCAACATTCTCTCCATTCCAATCGCTCGACTCCATCATGATTATCCCCTCCTCCTTCTCCTCCTCCACATTGCTTTTTAATCTTTCCTTTGTAATTCCTTTCGTCTTTCTCTTCTTCCCGATGTTTTTTCATCTTCCAGCTCCCATGCTTTCCTCATATTCTTTCCCTCCGTTGTGATCTAATCCCTCAATATCTGCTCTTGTCTCCATTACACATTTCATTGTCTCTTCTCTCTGGCCATCTTTGAGTACTGTCTCTTCTTCTTTCCACTCATTTTTCTTATTTATCTTACCCTTTCCATTCTTCTGCTCTAAACATATATATGTATATATATGTATAAACATATATCTTATTTTTGCTTTGTCGTTGTCTCCCGCATTAGCGAGGTAGCACAAGAAAGCAGAGGAAAGAATGGCCCAACATACCCACATACACACGTATATACATACACGTCCACACACGCAAATATACATACCCATACATCTCAACGTATACATGTGTATACTCACACAGACATATACATATATACATATGTACTTAATTCATACTGTGTGCCTTTATTCATTCCTATCGCCAACCCGACACACATGAAATAACAGCCCCCTCCCCCTCATGTGCGCGAGGTAGCGCTAGGAAAAGACAACAAAGGCCACATTCGCTCACACTCAGTCGCTAGCTGTCATGTAATAATGCACCAAAACAACAGCTCCCTTTCCATATCCAGGCCCCACACAACTTTCCATGGTTTACCCCAGACGCTTCACATGCCCTGGTTCAATCCATTGACAGCACGTCGACCATCGTATACCACATCGTTCCAATTCATTCTATACCTTGCACACCTTTCACCCTCCTGCATGTTCAGGCCCCGATCACTCAAAATCTTTTTCACTCCATCTTCCCACCTCCAATTTGGTCTCCCATTTCTCCTCGTTCCCTCCACCTCTGACACATATATCCTCTTGGTCAATCTTTCCTCACTCACTCTCTCTATGTGACCAAACCATTTCAAAACACCCTTACAACCACACTCTTTTTATCACCACACATCTCTCTTACCCTATTATTACTTATTCGATCAAACCACCTTACACCACATATTGTCCCTCAAACATCTCATTTCCAGCACATCCACCCTCCTCCGCACAACTCTATCCATAGCCCACGCCTCGCAACCATATAACATTGTCGGAACTACTATTCCTTCAAACATACCCTAATTTTGCTTTCCGAGATAATGTTCTCGACTTCCAAACACTCTTCAAGGCTCTCAGAGCTTTCGCCCCCTCCCCCACCCTATGATTCAATTCCGCTTCCATGGTTCCATCCGCTGCCAAATCCACTCCCAGATATCTAAAACACTTCACTTCCTCCAGTTTTTTTCCATTCAAACTTACCTCCCAATTGACTTGTCCCTTAACCCTACTGTACCTAATAACCTTGCTCTTATTCACATTTACTCTCAGCGAACAACAACTGACTCACTTCCTAAGCTCTCTCATCCACAACAGACTGCATACTTGCCCCTCTTTCCAAAACTCTTGCATTCACCTCCCTAACAACCCAATCCATAAACGAATTAAACAACCATGGAGACATCACACACCCCTGCCGCAAACCAACATTCAGTGAGAACCAATCACTCTCCTCTCTTCCTACACATACACATGCCTTACATCCTCGATAAAAACTTTTCACTGCATCTAACAACTTGCCTCCCGCATCATATATTCTTAATACCTTCCACAGAGCATCTTTCTCAACTCTATCGTATTCCTTCTCTAGATCCATAAATGCTACATACAAATCCATTTGCTTTTCTGAGTATATCTCACATACATTCTTCAAAGCAAACACTTGGTCCACACATCCTCTACCACTTCTGAAACCACACTGCTCTTCCCCAATCTGATGCTCTGGACATGCCGTCACCCTCTAAATCAATACCCTCCCATATAATTTACCAGGAATACTCAGCAAACTTATACCTCTGTAATTTGAGCACTCACTCTTATCCCCTTTGCCTTTGTACAGTGGAACTATGCAAGCATTCCGCCAATCCTCAGGCACCTCACTATGAGCCATACATACATTAAATAACCTTACCAAACAGTCAACAGTACAGTCACCCCCTTTTTTGATAAATTCCACTGCAATACCATCCAAACCTGCTGCCTTGCCGGCTTTCATCTTCCGTAAAGCTTTTACTACCTCTTCTCTGTTTACCAAATCATTCTCCCTAACCCTCTCACTTTGCACACCACCTCGACCAAAACACCCTATATCTGCCACTCTATCATCAAACACATTCAACAAACCTTCAAAATGTTCACTCCATCTCCATCTCACATCTCCACTATTTGTTATCACCTCCCCACTAGCCCTCTTCACTGAAGTTCCCATTTATTCCCTTGTCTTACGCACTTTATTTACCTCCTTCCAAAACATCTTTTTATTCTTATTCTCCCTAAAATTTAATGATACTCTCTCACCCCAACTCTCATTTGCCCTCTTCTTCACGTCTTGCACCTTTCCCTTGACCTCCTGTCTCTTTCTTTTATACATCTCCCAGTAATTTGCATTATTTCCCTGCAGAAATCGGCCAAATGCCTCTCTCTTCTCTTTCACAAATAATCTTACTTCTTCATCCCACCAATTACTACCCTTTCTAATCTCCCCACCTCCAACGCTTCTCAAGCCACAAGCATCTTTTGCGCAAGACATCACTCTTTCCCTAAATACATCCCATTCCTCCCCCTCTCCCTTTTCGTCCTTTGTTCTCACCTTTTTCCATTCTGTACTCAGTCTCTCTTGATACTTCCTCACACAAGTCTCCTTCCCAAGCTCACTTACTCTCACCGCTCTCTTCACCTCAACCTTCTCTCTTCTTTTCTGAAAACTTCTACAAATTTTCACCTACGCCTCCACAAGGTAATGATCAGACATACCTCCAGTTGCACCTCTCAGCACATTTACATCCAAAAGTCTCTCTTTCGCACGCCTACCAATTAACACGTAATGCAATAACGCTCTCTGGCCATCTCTCCTACTTACATACGTATACTTATGTATATCTCTCTTTTTAAACCAGCTATTCCCAATCACCAGTCCTTTTTCAGCACATAAATCTACAGCTCTTCACCATTTCCATTTACAACACTGAACACCCCATGCACACCAATCATTCCCTCAACTGCCACATTACTCACCTTTGCATTCAAATCACCCATCACTATAACCCGGTCGCGTGCATCAAAACTCATTCAGCTGCTCCCAAAACACTTGCCGCTCATAGTCTTTCTTCTCATGCCCAGGTGCATATGCACCAATAATCGCACATCTCTCTCCATCATCTTTCAGCTTTACCCATAACAATCTACAGTGTACTTTCTTACACTCTATCACATGCTCCCACCACTCCTGTTTCAGGAGTAGTGCTACTCCTTCCCTTGCTCTTGTCCTCTCACTAACCCCCTGACTTTACTCCCAAGACATTCCCAAACCACTCTTCCCCTTTACCCTTGAGCTTCGTTTCACTCTGAGCCAGAACATCCAGGTTCCTTTCTTCAAACATACTACCTATCTCTCCTTTTTTCCTCATCTTGGTTACATCTACACACATTTAGACATCCCAATCTGAGCCTTCGACGAGGATGAGCACTCCCCGCGTGACTCCTTCTGCTTCCCCTTTTAGAAGGCTAAAATACAAGGAGGGGAGGGTTTCGGCCCCCCGCTCCCCTCCCCTTTAGTCTCCTTCTACGACACGTGAGGAATGCGTGGGAAGTATTCTTTCTTCCCTATCCCCAGGGACACACACACACACACACACACACACACACATACACACACATATATATATATATATATATATATATATATATATATATATATATATATATATATATATATATATATATATATATATATATATAATATATATTATCCCTGGGGATAGGGGAGAAAGAATACTTCCCACGTATTCCCTGCGTGTCGTAGAAGGCGACTAAAAGGGGAGGGAGCGGGGGGTTGGAAATCCTCCCCTCTCGCTTTTTTTTTTTTTTTAAATTTTCGAAAAGAGGGAACAGAGAAGGGGGCCAGGTGAGGATATTCCCTCAAAGGCCCAGTCCTCTGTTCTCAACGCTACGTCGCTAATGCGGGAAATGGCGAATAGTATGAAAGATATATATATATATATATATATATATATATATATATATATATATATATATATATATATATATATATATATATATATATATATATATATATATACAGGTGACCATAAATTATTGCACAGTTAGAAATTAGGTTGCGCCATGTATCCAATGAAAATTCATTTATTTATAACAGCTCAAACGAAATCAGTAATAGTTTAACAGTGTTCATAATGAGATTGTCTTTCACAAAAAAATACGCTGTATTACATTAGTTGCCTAGTGCTCCCCCCCCTCCCATTTCTTTTATTACAGCGCCATGTACAAATTTACCGAAGACTAAAGAATTTCTGTTTTGATGACTTAATGGAAAAATAAAGAATGCTTCACGAGTGATGGAACGATCGGAAAGAATTCCCAGCACAGAAGTTCGTAATCGAAAAACAACTTTTAAACTTTAGGATAAAATTGACCAAACAGGAGTTGTTGCTGGTGCTAGACGATGCGGGAGATTGATATCAAGTTGAATATATGAGAATGTTGAAATTGTGAGTTTTGTCGTCGCAGAGAACCCATGTAAAAGTGCAAAGCATCTGAGTGAAGAAAAAGATATTCCAAATTCTTCATGTGAATTTGGTGAGAGGAGGAACAGGTAGGATATCCGGGTCATTTCTTTGTTGAGGCTTGAATGAAAGTTTGTGGTGGTTTTGCGAAAAGAGAAAACGACATGCGTTTAAAAGAAATCGTGAAAGTGAGTGATTCTGGAAAAAACTGGCATAGGGTGAGAGTAAATGAAACAAGGAGAGCTGGAGAGGAGTGGTATTTAGGGAAAGAGAGCTTGTGCGAGTGCTGTGTGTGGCTTGCAGGTAGGATATGGGTGTTATAGAAATGGTACTGCTTGGTAGCACGAGGAAGTTAATTTTCTAGTTAGAAAGAAAAAAGGAAGTATTTGGACAATATCGACGGAAAAGTAGTGCGAGTGATTGGACATTGTACAAGAGAAAACAGCAGGTGGTCAAGGAAAAGTACGGAAGGTGAGAACGATGACAAATGCGGTGAGAAAGTATCGAAGAACTTCAGGACGAATAAGAAAATATTTCCAAACGAAGTGAACAGTGAGAGGAGAATAAAGCAAGTGGAAGCATCAGAGACGGGAGCAAATTGAGAAGTGATAGGCAGAGAAGAGGTGAAAAAGAAATGGAGTGAATATTTCGATGGACGCAAATGTATATAGTGATAGGTGGCGTCTGTAGGGTGTTTGGGATGAGAAAGCATGCAGAGTTAGAGTCCATGCGAATGGTTTGGTGAAAAAAAAAAGTTGTGAGAAACCCACTAGAATGGAAGAGACCGCAGCTAAGTTCTTAAGGAAAGGGGATGACTTTGTTGTTAATCAAGTTATTCTGGCATCTGTATAGCCCAAGTTGAGGTGCCTAGGGACCGGCAGACAGCATGTATAGTGCCCTTATATAAAGGCAATGAAGATTAAAGAGAATGCCCTAATTACAAAGCTGGAGCTGACACTGTAAGGTACACGGAAGAGTGGTGACTGAGAGGATGGTGGCATGCACAGAACATCTGTCTGATCTGAGAAGTGTGGCTTCAAAAGCGGAAGACGACATTTAAACCAGGTGTTTGTTTTGAAAAATTTATGTGAGAAACGCTTCGAGAAAGAAAATGAATTGTGTATGGCATTTATGAATCTGAAAAAAAGAAATGCATGATTTGTTGACAATGAGGCCATGTGGAAGATGCTACGGATATATGTAGTAAATGAAAAGTTATCTAATGAAGTATTTCCTTTTTTCTTAACACCCACCCCCTAAGGGAGAAAGGCTTGTGTACGAGTAGAGAGAGGCGTGTGCGGTTCCCGACGAAGGTGGATCTGCATCAAGGATGTATGATGTCACTATGGTTGTTCGATCTGTTTGTGGACAGGTGTGGTGAGGAAGGTGAATGCAAGGGTCTTGAAGCCAGGGTCAGGTCTACTGAGTAGTTTTCAGATGATAATGCCCTAGTGGCACACTCCCGAGAGAGAGACTCCAGAGGCTACGACAGGATCCGGAAAATTGTGTGATAAAGTAGAATGTGAACAAATGTAAGTAATGGGGCTCCGTTCAAGGATCAGGCAGAAAGGACGGATTGGATGTAAGTTAAGTGGCGAGGACGTACAGGAAGTGGTGTGCGTCAGGTTCTCGGAAGAGAACATGGCAGCGGATGAAACCACAAGGGCAGAGAGAGGGGCCCGAGGTCGTGAGTGCATTAAGGATTTTGTGGAGTGAGAGTTCAGTGCCTGTTGGGAACTGGTATGTCTGAAGGAAGGGAACAGTAGTCCCGAAAGTGATGCATGGAAGTGAGTCTTGGGCACTGAATACTAAAGAACGGAAGGAGTGATGCTGGGAAGCGATGCCTGGGGTTAAGAGGGTGAGTGAACACGTCTGTGAATGTATAGA
>NC_092237.1:19245548-19323048 GCF_036320965.1 Panulirus ornatus
ATGTAGATATTATTATATGTATCAAGCCTTATTGTTTTTGTTGACCACTATTAGTCTTTCTGGTGGTCGATGTCGCTTTTTCATACCTTGAGAAACGTACCAAAAAAAAATAACCAGAAGGAATGTTATGGCCCTGCGGTAATACAGACTTGCAAAACTTTCACTATGTTCGGACGTCATATGGTAGGATAATTTCTCTTCATAAACTAAACCTAAATCCCTTCATTATTGACTATATTTCCTCCCGGGTGAATATGGGTATGCAAATATGTCCATTACGTATGGAAAAAGGTGAGAACAATGCAAGTAAGGGGAGTGGGGGAGGAATGGGATGTATTTAGGGAATCAGTGATGGATTGCGCAAAAGATGCTTGTGGCATGAGAAGAGTGGGAGGTGGGTTGATTAGAAAGGGTAGTGAGTGGTGGGATGAAGAAGTAAGAGTATTAGTGAAAGAGAAGAGAGAGGCATTTGGACGATTTTTGAAGGGAAAAAATGCAATTGAGTGGGAGACGTATAAAAGAAAGAGACAGGAGGTCAAGAGAAAGGTGCAAGAGGTGAAAAAAAGGGCAAATGAGAGTTGGGGTGAGAGAGTATCATTAAATTTTAGGGAGAATAAAAAGATGTTCTGGAAGGAGGTAAATAAAGTGCGTAAGACAAGGGAGCAAATGGGAACTTCAGTGAAGGGCGCAAATGGGGAGGTGATAACAAGTAGTGGTGATGTGAGAAGGAGATGGAGTGAGTATTTTGAAGGTTTGTTGAATGTGTTTGATGATAGAGTGGCAGATATAGGGTGTTTTGGTCGAGGTGGTGTGCAAAGTGAGAGGGTTAGGGAAAATGATTTGGTAAACAGAGAAGAGGTAGTAAAAGCTTTGCGGAAGATGAAAGCCGGCAAGGCAGTGGGTTTGGATGGTATTGCAGTGGAATTTATTAAAAAAGGGGGTGACTGTATTGTTGACTGGTTGGTAAGGTTATTCAATGTATGTATGACTCATGGTGAGGTGCCTGAGGATTGGCGGAATGCGTGCATAGTGCCATTGTACAAAGGCAAAGGGGATAAGAGAGAGTGCTCAAATTACAGAGGTATAAGTTTGTTGAGTATTCCTGGTAAATTATATGGGAGGGTATTGATTGAGAGGGTGAAGGCATGTACAGAGCATCAGATTGGGGAAGAGCAGTGTGGTTTCAGAAGTGGCAGAGGATGTGTGGATCAGGTGTTTGCTTTGAAGAATGTATGTGAGAAATACTTAGAAAAACTAATGGATTTGTATGTAGCATTTATGGATCTGGAGAAGGCATATGATAGAGTTGATAGAGATGCTCTGTGGAAGGTATTAAGAATATGTGGTGTGGGAGGAAAGTTGTTAGAAGCAGTGAAAAGTTTTTATCGAGGATGTAAGGCATGTGTACGTGTAGGAAGAGAGGAAAGTGATTGGTTCTCAGTGAATGTAGGTTTGCGGCAGGGGTGTGTGATATCTCCATGGTTGTTTAATTTGTTTATGAATGGGGTTGTTAGGGAGGTGAATGCAAGAGTTTTGGAAAGAGGGGCAAGTATGAAGTCTGTTGGGGATGAGAGAGCTTGGGAAGTGAGTCAGTTGTTGTTCGCTGATGATACAGCGCTGGTGGCTGATTCATGTGAGAAACTGCAGAAGCTGGTGAATGAGTTTGGTAAAGTGTGTGAAAGAAGAAAGTTAATAGTAAATGTGAATAAGAGCAAGGTTATTAGGTACAGTAGGGTTGAGGGTCAATTCAATTGGGAGGTGAGTTTGAATGGAGAAAAACTGGAGGAAGTGAAGTGTTTTAGATATCTGGGAGTGGATCTGGCAGCGGATGGAACCATGGAAGCGGAAGTGGATCATAGGGTGGGGAAGGGGGCGAAAATTCTGGGAGCCTTGAAGAATGTGTGGAAGTCGAGAACATTATCTCGGAAAGCAAAAATGGGTATGTTTGAAGGAATAGTGGTTCCAACAATGTTGTATGGTTGCGAGGCGTGGGCTATGGATAGAGTTGTGCGCAGGAGGATGGATGTGCTGGAAATGAGATGTTTGAGGACAATGTGTGGTGTGAGGTGTTTGATCGAGTAAGTAACGTAAGGGTAAGAGAGATGTGTGGAAATAAAAAGAGCGTGGTTGAGAGAGCAGAAGAGGGTGTTTTGAAATGGTTTGGGCACATGGAGAGAATGAGTGAGGAAAGATTGACCAAGAGGATATATGTGTCGGAGGTGGAGGGAACGAGGAGAAGAGGGAGACCAAATTGGAGGTGGAAAGATGGAGTGAAAAAGATTTTGTGTGATCGGGGCCTGAACATGCAGGAGGGTGAAAGGAGGGCAAGGAACAGAGTGAATTGGAGCGATGTGGTATACTGGGGTTGACTTGCTGTCAGTGGATTGAATCAAGGCATATGAAGCGTCTGGGGTAAACCATGGAAAGCTGTGTAGGTATGTATATTTGCGTGTGTGGACGTATGTATATACATGTGTATGGGGGTGGGTTGGGCCATTTCTTTCGTCTGTTTCCTTGCGCTACCTCGCAAAAGCGGGAGACAGCGACAAAGCAAAAAAAAAAAAATATATATATATTATATATATATATATATATATATATATATATATATATATATATATATATATATATATATATATATATATATATATATATATATGAACGCTCGTTGTATGTTTTCGATAATCACATGTTTACCAAATGGCGTCCTAGCCTCGTCTCTTCGATGTATATCAACTGACTGTTATATTCCTCTCTTGTGTCTCCCCTGATGATGTGATAATTACACGAAAGTGCACTTGGGAACTTTTCGTGTTTCATTTTCCCCGTGGACTCATTGGAATATATATATATATATGCGTAAAGAGAGAGAGAGAGAGAGAGAGAGAGAGAGAGAGAGAGAGAGAGAGAGAGAGAGAGAGAGAGAGAGAGAGAGAGAGAGAGAGAGAGAGAGAGAGTCCACATATTACATGTTGACAATCATTTTGTGGGAGATATGGCGATGAGTTTTAGGGCGACAGACTAATAATACGACTCTGTGAATATTTCCTTACGTTAAAGTAAACGTGCATGCATGACCCTCCTCCCCGGCAGGTAGGGAGGAAGGAAGGTTTAATTGATAGAAAACCTTAAGGGAGCGGGAAGGCAAGATTGATGAATTGAGGGCAGAGGAAAGGCTTCATGTTCGGCCTTCCTTTACCCTTCCCCTCAGTCAGTGTCCCTACAGTAGGACAGCTTGGACAGGCTCTCAGAGTCCTCAGGGCGATGAACATTCAGCAGGTGCATCTTAAAGGCTCTCCAAAGTTGTGTCCACATGTTCAATTTAAAATAACTGGAAAGATAACCACACAACACTCACTTTCACCTTAATGAAGAAATGATGAGCCTTGAATGTATACACGACACTCACCTTCACATGGTGAGATTTGATGACGAAAGACTTAGTCTCCACAAAATTTCAGTGTGTTTTTGTGATACCACAGGATGTGTAATGTATAGATGATCATGAGAGAATCTAGGGAATCACTCTAGCCTCTCCGGTGGCTTCAATAGCCTATCGTCAGCGGGGTGGAGTGCAAGAAATGACGGGCTTCAGACTCACGATAAGGTATTACAGTATTAATGATTCACAGCAAAGTGTTCAGCTTCTGGTATTGATGTCTTACGTACATTTTCTTGGAAGATTTGATCAATCTGAAAGATTAAGTGTGATGATTCATGTCTACTACAAAGAAACTTGAGAAATAAGTTGGTAAGGATGAGGTTTTTTTGGGGTTGATTGATGCAATATGTATATATATATATATATATATATATATATATATATATATATATATATATATATATATATATATATATATATATATATATTATCCCTGGGGATAGGGTAGAAAGAATACTTCCCACGTATTCCCTGCTTGTCGTAGAAGGCGACTAAAAGGGGAGGGAGCAGGGGGGCTGGAAATCCTCCCCTCAGGAACAGAGAAGGGGGGCAGGTGAGGATATTCCCTCAAAGGCCCAGTCCTCTGTTCTTAACGCTACCTCGCTAACGCGGGAAATGGCGAACACAGGAGGGGGGAGGGGGATGGCATTCCATGTGTGGCGAGGTGGCGATGGGAATGAATAAAGGCAGACAGTGTGAATTGTGTGCTTGGGTAGATAGGTATGTGTCTGTGTGTGTATGTATATGTGTACATTGAGATGTATAGGTATGTATATTTGCGTGTGTGGACGTGTATGTATATACATGTGTATGGGGGTGGGTTGGGCCATTTCTTTCGTCTGTTTCCTTGCGCTACCTCGCAAACGCGGGAGACAGCGACAGAGCAAAATAAAAATAGATAAAAAAAATATATATATATATATATATATATATATATATATATATATATATATATATATATATATATATATATATATATATATATATATATATACATATATATATATGGAAATTTTGAGGACAGGGTAAAACACGAAGTTGAAAACAAGATTATTCTAGTCGTTTCAATACAAGGTCTTCAAGTACTTGAAGAAGACTTTGTGTCGAAACGTCCAGAATAAAGTCGAAACGTGAGCTATAAGTGTCACTAGTGTGTTGTTTACAGTAATTCTATTCGATGAGTACATAATGGAACGCCGAAACGATGTGGATTTCTAGTACTATTTGTTAAGAATTGGACCAAAAATTCCTCAGGCATCTGAACCTATTCCTTCTAGTGGCCAGGTACGTCATCAGGAGCCATTCATTACATTCTTTATCGTGCATTCGATATAAACTTTGATATACTGTTGCATCATCAGGAGGAAGTCTATAGCTTATTGGAAAAACTTCAAATTTATTGTTTCGATCAATTACTTACTCCCGTGTAGTCTCAGTTATTAACAATAATCAGCCTTTATTTGATAACCTTTTTCTTAAGGCGATATATATATATATATATATATATATATATATATATATATATATATATATATATATATATATATATATATATATATATATATATATAAATGTATCTATATAACCCCCACTTCTGGTAAAGTGTCATACTGTAAACAGCACCTGATCCGTAAAATTTCTGTAAACAGAACAATAAGCCCACCCAGCCACTGGCAGGAGAGAGTCTCAACATGAAAGTTAGCTTATTTCCCTCCTCCTACCTGCATGAGGACAGACGGAGATTGCAGAAAGTGCTTGATCGACTGAAGAATCACAGGAAACAATGGAGATTATATCAGCAAGTGGAATTCTCCTCTGAACGCCGTAGACCTTGGTGATACTTACCTTTCTTCTGGAGCTACAACAGTCTTGCAAGACAAATTACTGCCTGGGTAAGAGCTCTTCCCTGTCCTTCACCAAATCTCTGTATTAGGGGCGGACTTGGACAATGCCTTTGAGACGCAATATAAACAGAGACGCCAACTTCCCTGAATGCCAAATTCAGCTTTACGACAGTGGGGCGACTTTCCTTAAGTGAGTGAAGTTTCATTACACTCCAAACTTCAAATGCACTCGAACCAACATACGGTGCAAAAACATACAGCTTGGTTGGTACAGAGAGTTTATAATAAGTTGTAAGACATGGCCATGAACAAAGTCTCGAAGTCCTGGCAGAGATGTGGCGTTTTAACATTCCCGACGGCTCAAATCCATGCTCCTCTTACGCTTGACTGCAGTACCACCTCATCCAACAACACTTGTCGGCAAGGGAGATACTCACAGCAAAAGATCGAAAAGGAACTTGGAGATCAAGCTCCCTTCATACATATATATATATATATATATATATATATATATATATATATATATATATATATATATATATATATATATATATATATATATATATATATATATATATATATATATATATGTATATATATATATATATATATATATATATATATATATATATATATATATATATATATATATATATATATATATATATATATATATATATATATATATATATATATATATATATATATATATATATATATATATATATATACATATATATATATATATATATGTATATATATATATATATATATATATATATATATATATATATATATATATATATATATATATATATCTGTTTCCCATTTTAAAAAGTTAAAATACAAGGAGGGGAGGATTTCTGGCCCCCCGCTCCCGTCCGTTCTAGTCGCATTCTACGACACGTGAGGAATGCGTGGGAAGTATTCTTTCTCCCCTATCCCCAGGGATAATATATATATATATATATATATATATATATATATATATATATATATATATATATATATATATATATATATATAAGAAAATGTAAAAAATAATTTAGAAAACTGAAACTTCTAGCTTGAAATGAAAAGAAAAATGAATGTCGCATAATGGTTCAACCTCTGGCTATGGAAAAGGGAAATGTATAATTCATTAACACAAACCTTTCACCCTCCCGCATGTTCAGGCCCCGATCACACAAAATCTTTTTCACTCCATCTTTCCACCTCCAATTTGGTCTCCCACTTCTCCTCGTTCCCTCCACCTCCGACACATATATCCTCTGGGTCAATATTTCCTCACTCATTCTCTCCATGTGCCCAAACCATTTTAAAACACACTCTTCTGCTCTCTCAACCACGCTCGTTTTATTTCCACACATCTCTCTTACCCTTACGTTACTTACTCGATCAAACCACCTCACACTACACATTGTCCTCAAACATCTCATTTCCAGCACATCCATCCTCCTGCGCACAACTCTATCCATAGCCCATGTCTCGCAACCATACAACATTGTTGGAACCACTATTCCTTCAAACATACCCATTTTTCCTTTCCGAAATAATGTTCTCGACTTCCACACATTCTTCAAGGATCCCAGGATTTTCGCCCCCTCCCCCACCCTATGATCCACTTCCGCTTCCATGGTTCCATCCGCTGCCAGATCCACTCCCAGATATCTAAAACACTTCACTTCCTCCAGTTTTTCTCCATTCAAACTTACCTCCCAATTGACTTGACCCTCAACCCTACTGTACCTAATAACCTTGTTCTTATTCACATTTACTCTTAACTTTCTTCTTTCACACACTTTACCAAACTCAGTCACCAGCTTTTGCAGTTTCTCACATGAATCAGCCACCAGCGCTGTATCATCAGCGAACAACAACTGACTCACTTCCCAAGCTCTCTAATCCACAACAGACTTCATACTTGCCCCTCTTTCCAAAACTCTTGCATTCACCTCCCTAACAACCACATCCATAAACAAATTAAACAACCATGGAGACATCACACACCCCTGCCGCAAACCTACATTCACTGAGAACCAATCACTTTCCTCTCTTCCTACACGTACACATGCCTTACATCCTCGATAAAAACTTTTCACTGCTTCTAACAACTTGCCGCCCACACCATATATTCTTAATACCTTCCACTGACCATCTCTATCAACTCTATCATATGCCTTTTCCAGATCTATAAATGCTACATACAAATCCATTAGTTTTTCTAAGTATTTCTCACATACATTCTTCAAAGCAAACACCTGATCCACACATCCTCAATCAATCCCAATCAATACCCTCCCATATAATTTACCAGGAATACTCAACAAACTTATACCTCTGAAATTTGAGCACTCACTCTTATCCCCTTTCCCTTTGTACAATGGCACTATGTACGCATTCCGCCAATCCTCAGGCACCTCACCATGAGTCATACAAACATTAAATAACCTTACCAACCAGTCAATAATACAGTCACCCTCTTTTTTAATAAATTCCACTGCAATACCATCCAAACCTGCTGCCTTGCCGGCTTTCATCTTCCGCATAGCTTTTACTAGCTCTTCTCTGTTTACCAAATCATTTTCCCTAACCCTCTCACTTTGCACACCACCTCGACTAAAACACCCTATATCTGCCACTCTATCATCAAACACATTCAACAAACCTTCAAAATACTCACTCCATCTCTTTCTCACATCACCACTACCTGTTATCACCTCCCCATTTACGCCCTTCACTGAAGTTCCCATTTGCTTCGTTGTCTTACACACTTTATTTATCTCCTTCCAGAACATCTTTTTATTCTCCCTAAAATTTAATGATACTCTCTCACCCCAACTCTCATTTGCCCTCTTTTTCACCTCTTGCACCTTTCTCTTGACCTCCAGTCTCTTTCTTTTATACATCTCCCATTCAATTGCATTTTTTCCCTGCAAAAATCGTCCAAATGCCTCTCTCTTATCTTTCACTAATAATCGTACTTCTTCATCCCACCACTCACTACCCTTTCTAATCAACCCACCTCCCACGGTTCTCATGCTACAAGCATCTTTTGCGCAAGCCATCACTGATTCCCTAAATACATCCCATTCCTCCCCCACTCCCCTTACTTCCATTGTTCTCACCTTTTTCCATTCTGTATTCAGTCTCTCCTGGTACTTCCTCACACAAGTCTCCTTCCCAAGCTCACTTACTCTCACCACCCTCTTCACCCCAACATTCACTCTTCTTTTCTGAAAACCCATACAAATCTTCACCTTAGCCTCCACAAGATAATGATCAGACATCCCTCCAGTTGCACCTCTCAGCACATTAACATCCAAAAGTCTCTCTTTCGCGCACCTATCAATTAACACGTAATCCAATAAAGCTCTCTGGCCATCTCTCCTACTTACATACGTATACTTATGTATATCTCGCTTTTTAAACCAGGTATTCCCAATCACCAGTCGTTTTTCAGCACATAAATCTACAAGCTCTTTACCATTTCCATTTACAACACTGAAGACCCCATGTATACCAATTATTCCCTCAACTGCCACATTACTCACCTTTGCATTCAAATCACCCATCACTATAACCCGTTCTCGTGCATCAAAACCACTAACACACTCATTCAGCTGCTCCCAAAACACTTGCCTCTCATGATCTTTCTTCTCATGCCCAGGTGCATATGTACCATTAATCACCCATCTCTCTCCATCAACTTTCAGTTTTACCCATATTAATCGAGAATTTACTTTCTTACATTCTATCACATACTCCCACAACTCCTGTATCAGGTGTACTGCTACTCCTTCCCTTGCTCTTGTCCTCTCATTAACCCCTGACTTTACTCCCAAGACATTCCCAAACCACTCTTCCCCTTTACCCTTGAGCTTCGTTTCACTCAGAGCCAAAACATCCAGGTTCCTTTCCTCAAACATACTACCTATCTCTCCTTTTTTCACATCTTGGTTACATCCACACACATTTATATACCCCAGTCTGAGCCTTCGAGGAGGATGAGCACTCCCCGCGTGACTCCTTCTTCTGTTTCCCATTTAGAAAGTTAAAAAAAGAATATATATATAAATGTGTGTATATATATATATATATATATATATATATATATATATATATATATATATATATATATATATATATACACACATTTATATATATATATATATATATATATATATATATATATATATATATATATATATATATATGTATATATATATATATATATATATATATATATGTATATATATATATATATATATATATATATATATATATATATATATATATATATATATATATATATATATATGTATATAATCTTCTTATTTATTTATTTTTCTTTGTCGCTGTCTCCCGCGTTTGCGAGGTAGTGCATGGAAACAGACGAAAGAAATGGCCCAACCCACCCCCATACATATATATATATATATATATATATATATATATATATATATATATATATATATATATATATATATATATATATATATATATATATATATGGCTCTTTAATTTGTTTATGGATGGAGTTGTTAGGGAGGTGAATGCAAGAGTCTTGGAAAGAGGGGCAAATATGCAGTCTATTGTGGATGAGAGAGCTTTGGAAGTGAGTCAGTTGTTGTTCGCTGATGATACAGCGCTGGTGGGAAATTCAGGTGAGAAACTGCAGAAGCTGGTGACTGAGTTTGGTATATATATATATATATATATATATATATATATATATATATATATATATATATATATATATATATATATATATATATATATATATATATATATATATATATATATATATATTTATATATATATATATATATAATCCCTGGGGATAGGGGAGAAGGAATACTTCCCACGTATTCCCTGCGTGTCGTAGAAGGCGACTAAAAGGGAAGGGAGCGGGGGGCTGGAAATCCTCCCCTCTCTTTTTCTTTTTCCAAAAGAAGGAACAGAGAAGGGGGCCAGGTGAGAATATTCCCTCAAAGGTCCAGTCCTCTGTTCTTAACGCTACCTCGATAATGCGGGAAATGGCGAATAGTATAGAACGATAAATATATATATATATATATATATATATATATATATATATAGAGAGAGAGAGAGAGAGAGAGAGAGAGAGAGAGAGAGAGAGAGAGAGAGAGAGAGAGAGAGAGAGAGAGAGAGAGAGAGAGAGGCAATTGGACGATTTTTGCTGGGAAAAAAATGCAAATGAGTGGGAGATGTATAAAAGAAAGAGGCAGGGGATCAAGAGAAAGGTGCACGAGGTGAAAAAGAGGGCAAATGAGAGTTGGGGTGAGAGAGTATCATGAAATTTTAGGGAGAATAAAAAGATCTTTTCGAAGGAGGTAAATAAAGTGCGTAAGACAAGGAAGCAAATGGGCTAATGGGGAAGTGATAACAAGTAGTGGTGATGTGAGAAGGAGATGGAGTGAGTATTTTGAAGGTTTGTTGAATGCGTTTGATGATAGAGTGGCAGATATAGGGTGTTTTGGTCGAGGTGGTGTGCAAAGTGAGAGGGTTAGGGAAAATGATTTCGTTAACAGAGAAGAGGTAGTGAAAGCTTTGCGAAAGATGAAAGCCGGCAAGGCAGCAGGTTTGGATGGTATTGCAGTGGAATTTATTAAAAAAGGGGGTGACTGTATTGTTGACTGGCTGGTAAGGTTATTTAATGTATGTATGATTCATGGTGAGGTGCCTGAGGATTGGCGGAATGCTTGCATAGTGCCAATGAACAAAGGGAAAGGGGATAAGAATGAGTGCTCAAATTACAGAGGTATAAGTTTGTTGAGTATTCCTGGTAAATTATATGGGAGGGTATTGATTTAGAGGGTTAAGGCATGTACAGAGCATTAGATTGGGGAAGAGCAGTGTGGTTTCAGAAGTGGTAGAGGATGTGTGGATCAGGTGTTTGCTTTTAAGAATGTATGTAAGAAATATTTAGAAAAGCAAATGGATTTGTATGTACCATTTATGGATCTGGAGAAGGCATATGATAGAGTTGATAGAGATGCTCTGTGGAAGGTATTAATAGTATATGGTGTGGGAGGCAAGTTCTTGGAAGCAGTGAAAAGTTTCTATCGAGGATGTAAGGCATGTGTACGTGTAGGAAGAGAGGAAAGTGATTGGTTCTCAGTGAATGTAGGTTTGCGGCATGGATGTGTGATGTCTCCATGGTTGTTTAATTTGTATATGGATGGGGTTGTTAGGAAGGTGAATGCAAGAGTTTTGGAAAGAGGGGCAAGTATGCAGTCTGTTGTGGATGAGAGAGCTTGGGAAGTGATTCAGTTGTTGTTCGCTGATGATACAGTGCTGGTGGCTGATTCATGTGAGAAACTGCAAAAGTTGGTGACTGAGTTTGGTAAAGTGTGTGAAAGAAGAAAGTTAAGAGTAAATGTGAATAAGAGCAAGTTTATTAGGTACGGGAGGGTTGAGGGTCAAGTCACTTGGGAGGTAAGTTTGAATGGAGAAAAACTGGAGGAAGTAAAGTGTTTTAGATATCTGGGAGTGGATCTGGCAGAGGATGGAATCATGGAAGTGGAAGTGAATCATAGGGTGGGAGAGGGGGCGGAAATTCTGGGAGCCATGAAGAATGTTTGGAAGTCGAGAACATTCTCTCGGAAAGCAAAAATGGGTATGTTTAAAGGAATAGTGGTTCCAACAATGCTGTATGGTTGCGAGACGTGGGCTATGGATAGAGTTGTGCGCAGGAGGGTGGATGTGCTGGAAATGAGATGTTTGAGGACAATATGTGGTGTGAGGTGGTTTGATCGAGTAAGTAATGTAAGGATGAGAGAGATGTGTAAATAATAAAAAGAGTGTGGTTGAGAGAGCAGAAGAGTGTGTTTCGAAATGGCTTGGTCACATGGAGAGAATGAGTTAGGAAAGATTGACGAAGAGGATGTATGTGTCAGAGTTGGAGGGAGCGAGGAGGAGTGGGAGACCAAATTGGAGGTAGAAAGATGAAGTGAAAAAGATTTTGAGTGATCGAGGCCTGAACATGCAGGAGGGTGAAAGGCGGGCAAGGAATAGAGTGAATTGGAACGATATGGTATACCGGGGTCGACATGCTGTCAATGGATTGAACCAGGGCATGTGAATCATCTGGTGTAAACCATGGAAAGTTCTGAGGGGCCTGGATGTGGAAAAGGAGGTATGGTTTCGGTGCATTATTACATGACATCTAGAGACTGAGTGTGAACGAATGTGGTCTTTGTTGTCTTTTCCTAGCGCTACCTCGCACACATGACGGGGGAGGGAGTTGTTATTCCATGTGTGGCGAGTTATTCCATGTGTGGCGAGGTGGCGATGGGAATCTATGAAGGCATACAGTATGAATTATGTACATGTGTATATATGTATATGTCTGTGTGTGTATATATATGTGTACATTGAGATGTATAGGTATGTATATTTGCGTGTGTGGACGTGTATGTATATGCATGTGTATGTGGGTGTGTTGGGCCATTTCCTTGCGCTACCTCGCTAACGCAGGAGACAGCGACAAAGCAAAATATATAAAAAAAAGAATAATATATATATATGAGTGTATGTATGCGAAAGACATTCAAAAAGTACTGTTCCAGTTATCTCTTAATGGTCTTTCTAAATTAATTGACAATGTTCTTTCTGAACATATTTCAAATTCCTTACAGTTTGACAAAGAGAACCAGCTTCTCGTTGTTTTCCAATCATTTATTCCGTAACGGATCAATGAATTAGAATTGTCTGCGTAGCTTCAACATGGATGACAAACACTCAACTTTTTACCATATACGTCATACAGCCTTCGATCTATCGAGGCTGCTCGGTATACGGTCCTCCCTCATGTATCGCAAATAGGACATTTGAAATGTAGATCGTTGAATTTGAACGGTGAGCAAACTATTGCTGCAGCAACCTCCATCTCTTGTTGAAGTTGCGTGTGTGTGTGCGTGTGTGTGTGTGTGTGTGTGTGTGTTATATGTACGTTCGTCAGTTTGGTTCTAGAACGTGTACAACATCCAGAATGTCCTCCTTATTGATGTTTTTGTGGAATATCGATGAAACATATGTCCAGTATGTCTGGGTAAGAGGGACTGGAGTACAGGCTCATTGAAGAAGGGGCCTTGGGGGACTGTGTGTGTGTGTGTGTGTGTGTGTGTGTGTGTGTGTGTGTGTGTGTGTGTGTGTGTGTGTGTGTGTGTGTGTGTGTGTTTGTATGTCTGTGTGCCTGTGTGTGTCTGTGTGTCTGTCTGTCTGTATGGCTGTCAGTCTGTCTGTCTGTGTCTGTGTGGAGGGAATGGAGTAAAATGTGCAAAGGAGGTGAGCCTTAGGTGGGTAGATGGATGAAGGGTGCAGGGATAGAGGAAAAAAGATTACACTGTAGTTAGACATAGAGAGTGAGAAGGCTAGAGATATTGAATGAAAGAGGTGAAAACAATTTTTGTGAGTAGAGGAGAGTAGCAACAATGTGGGCAGAGGAAGACAACCGCAATATAGGCAAGGTGTGGTCGCACTGTGGGTAAGAGTTTGTGAATACATTGTGGCTGCAGACAGATGAGAAACGTTGTGGGTGTAGTTAGGTGGTTACACTGTGGGTGAGGAGATATGAGAAACCTTGTGGGTGTAGTTAGGTGGTTACACTGTGGACGGGAAGATATGAGAAGCACTGTGGGTCGAGTTGGGTGGTTATATTGTGGTTTGAGACAGATGAGAGGCACTGTGGGTTGAGGTAGTTCATTGCATTGTGGGTAAAAACGGATAGGAGGCATTGTGTGTAGAGGTAGAAGGGTGTAATGAAGTATGGATACACAAAGGACACCGTGGGTAGAGGTAAGTGGATGCATTAAAGGTTGGGATAAATAAGGGCCACTATCGGTAAAGGTACCATGGCTTACTCCTGGTATGATAAGAGATGCAGGCAGTAATGGGTAAGGAGTCATCCATACTTCCCTCTAAATAGTCAGGGGCAGCAAGTGATGGGAAAGAGTTGCAAGGGTTAACAGGAATACATCAACAATATCCCAGATCTTGGACACACCTCACATGAGGCTAAACCCAGTAGAGGGACAAGCCCACACCGATAACTTTGCGTCACAGTGCTCCCTCTATGTTGTTTGATGATTCATTCTCCCTTTACCCTAATAATCTAGGTGCAGTATTCAAACATTTCCCCTTTCAGTATGTTCATATCATTAGAGTCTGTACAGAACTGGGTCACCACCAACACCACCGATCTCCAGCTGAATTAGCTCCACGCACACACACACACACACACACACACACACACACACACACACACACACACACACACATAATTCTACCACCACACTGTGTCTGGTGCGTTAAAACACCAGTCGTTTACTTAACTACTGTTATCTATTTCCTGCTGCGTTTTGCTGATTATTTCAGGCGTGAATTCCATTAGGCAGCGATGGTCAGCCAGCAGGGAGATCACTCCTCTTCAGTCCTCAACATTTTCCCTCCTCTAGGACGTTCGTCCCCTCTCTTCCACTGGTCGTATCCACTGGTGTCCTCCATCCCTCCTTCTCTCCTCTAGCCTCTCCTCTCACCTTCCTTCTCTTACATGGCTGAGAGGATGGTCTCTCCCTCCCCTCTCTCGCTCCCTCAGCTTACTCCATTATGTATCTCAGCCGCCCAACCAGCCCCAGCCTCCCCCTCTCCCCCTTCCTCCTCCTCCTTGATCTCTGTCTACGAGTTTTCTTTGCTCCTGACTCTGCCACTGATTTTGCTTCTTTGTTTTTTCTTTATCAAAGTATCCCTTAATCTTGACGTTTGCAAGTTCACTCTTCTTGTTCTTTATTCGTTTTCCTACATCCCTTCAAGGGTTATCTCTTGTCAAATAAGGAATTAATGATACTACGACTCTCTCTCTCTCTCTCTCTCTCTCTCTCTCTCTCTCTCTCTCTCTCTCTCTCTCTCTCTCTCTCTCTCTCTCTCTCTCTCTCTCTCTCTCTCTCTCTCTCCTCTGATCTCTATTTACATAAAGATCATCATCCATCTTCCTTATTGCCAATGCCGTTGATGGTGTTTAACAGTTGTCGAGAAATTGTATAATTTCAACAGTTTCCATTATTTTTATGCGGAAAAAATTAGCGTATGGAATAAATCTTGAAAATAAATCAGGTCTGATATCTTATTAGAATCAAAAGCTAATGATCTATTTCCTAAAGTAAAGCCACAAAATGACATCATTTTTTCGATCTGGCATTGAGCTTTCCCTTTACCCAGACACAAATGAATCTCCCAAGGTCTTTAAACTTACGGTAACTTTATGATGGTCATATACGGGTATTCTACTGTGTCAAAACTGAGTTGACAACACGCTAGAATGTGGCCTCAACAGTAAGACTCTGTGGGTATTCCTTTCAGGTTAAGTATCTGATTTTATTCCATACTTGATGATAAGTAATAAATCGACTTAGTTCTAATACAGATCTTGTATTTTACTGAGGAACAACAGCTGATGAAGTTTTGGAACTCACTGTTGAATAATTACTTGCGTTTTTGATTCTGTTTGTTTTAGGATCGCCACCAAATGCAGAAGATGTATGATATATTCATATGTGTAAATTCGTTTTCTTTTTTTACTTTGGAGGCTACAGTTACGGACAAAAGTCCACATCAAGGCTGGGCCTTTATTGGAATAGAGAGAGCATTATGAAATAGAAAATGAAGAGACAAGGAAAGAATTTATGAATTTTGGAGGAAGTGAAAAACCTGTCTTTTAGAAAATGCCAGGTGCGTAATTGTTGTGAAAAATATGAGAAGGTAAATAGTTCCAAGGCTTTGAAGGGTAGGGAAAGAAACAGTCATCGTAACGGCCAACCCTTGAGTTGCTAATGGTCACACAGTAATAAGTAATCAAAAGCTTGCCGAGTATTGCGTGGTCTTGCTAGTGCTGGCGGCACACAAGCGGCAGCTCTCGGGTGCAAAGCCCAAAGTAATACCTACAGAAGAGGGATAGTGAACCAACGTTACAGTGTAGGACATAGGATCAAATTTTGAAGTTAGCAAGGGAGAGCTAATAAGTCGGCTTCCTTTTGACTCAACTTTATCAAGTAAGGATGCAGAGCTACAACCAACCCAGATATGAAAGTAGCACTGCATACAAGGACAAATCAATAATCTGTATAAATGGAACAACCGTTGAAACAAAAGAAAAAAGAAAAGAATATATATATATATATATATATATATATATATATATATATATATATATATATATATATATATATATATACATTTTCATTATTTTTTTTATTTTGCTCTGTCGCTGTCTCCCGCGTTTGCGAGGTAGCGCAAGGAAACAGACGAAAGAGATGGCCCAACCCCCCCATACACATGTATATACATACACGTCCACACACGCAAATATACATACCTATACATCTCAGTGTACACATATATATACACACACAGACATATACATATATACACATATACATAATTCATACTGTCTGCCTTTATTTATTCCCATCGCCACCTCGCCACACATGGAATAACATCCCCCTCCCCCCTCATGTGTGCGAGGTAGCGCTAGGAAAAGACAACAAAGAGCCCATTCGTTCACACTCAGCCTCTAGCTGTCATGTAATAATGCCCGAAACCACAGCTCCCTTTCTACATCCAGTCCCCTCAGAACTCCCCATGGTTTACCCCAGACGTTTCACATGCCCTGATTCAATCCATTGACAGCACGTCGACCCCGGTATACCATATCGATCCAATTCACTCTATTCCTTGCCCGCCTTTCACCCTCCTGCATGTTCAGGCCCCGATCACTCAAAATCTTTTTCACTCCATCTTTCCACCTCTAATTTGGTCTCCCACTTCTCGTTCCCTCCACCTCTGACACATATATCCTCTTGGTCAATCTTTCTTCACTCATTCTCTCCATGTGCCGAAACCATTTCAAAACACCCTCTTCTGCTCTCTCTCAACCACGCTCTTTTCATTTCCACACATCTCTCTTACCCTTACATTACTTACTCGATCAAACCACCTCACACCACATATTATCCTCAAACATCTCATTTACAGCACATCCACCCTCCTGCGCACAACTCTATCCATAGCCCACGCCTCGCAACCATACAACATTGTTGGAACTACTATTCCTTCAAACATACCCATTTTTGCTCTCCGAGATAATGTTCTCGACTTCCACACATTCTTCAAGGCTCCAAGGATTTTCGCCCCCTCCCCCACCCTATGATTCACTTCCGCACCCATGGTTCCATCCGCTGCCAGATCCACTCCCAGATATCTAAAACACTTTACTTCCTCCAGTTTTTCTCCATTCAAACTTACCTCACAATTTACTTGACCCTCAACCCTACTGTACCTAATAATCTTCCTCTTTTTCACTTTTACTCTTAACTTTCTTCTTTCACACACTTTACCAAACTCAGTCACCAGCTTCTGCAGATTCTCACATGAATCAGCCACCAGCGCTGTATCATCAGCGAACAACAACTGACTCACTTCCCAAGCTCCCTCATCCCCAACAGACTTCATACTTGCCCCTCTTTCCAAAACTCTTGCATTCACCTCCCTAACAACCCCATCCATAAACAAATTAAACAACCATGGAGACATCACACACCCCTGCCGCAAACCTACATTCACTGAGAGCCAGTCACTTTCCTCTCTTCCTACACGTACACATGCCTTACATCTTCGATAAAAACTTTTCACTGCTTCTAACAACCTGCCTCCCACACCATATATTCTTAGTGCCTTCCACCGAGCATCTCTATCAACTCTATCATATGCCTTCTCCAGATCCATAAATGCTACATACAAATCCATTTGCTTTTCTAAGTATTTCTCACATACATTCTTCAAAGCAAACACCTGATCCACACATCCTGTACCACTTCTGAAACCACACTGCTCTTCCCCAATCTGATGCTCTGTACATGCCTTCACCCTCTCAATCAATACCCTCCCATATATATATATATATATATATATATATATATATATATATATATATATATATATATATATATATATATATATATATATATATATATATATTTTATATTTTTTTTATTATACTTTGTCGCTGTCTCCCGCGTTTGCGAGGTAGCGCAAGGAAACAGACGAAAGAAATGGCCCAACCCCCACCCATACACATGTATATACATACGTCCACACACGCAAATGTACATACCTACACAGTTTTCCATGGTTTACCCCAGACGCTTCACATGCCCTGATTCAATCCACTGACAGCACGTCAACCCCGGTATACCATATCGATCCAATTCACTCTATTCCTTGCCCTCCTTTCACCCTCCTGCATGTTCAGGCCCCGATCACACAAAATCTTTTTCACTCCATCTTTCCACCTCCAATTTGGTCTCCCTCTTCTCCTTGTTCCCTCCACCTCCGACACATGTATCCTCTTGGTCAATCTTTCCTCACTCATCCTCTCCATGTGCCCAAACCACTTCAAAACACCCTCTTCTGTTCTCTCAACCACGCTCTTTTTATTTCCACACATCTCTCTTACCCTTACGTTACTCACTCGATCAAACCACCTCACACCACACATTGTCCTCAAACATCTCATTTACAGCACATCCATCCTCCTGCGCACAACTCTATCCATAGCCCACGCCTCGCAACCATACAACATTGTTGGATCCACTATTCCTTCAAACATACCCATTTTTGCTTTCCGAGATAATGTTCTCGACTTCCACACATTCTTCAAGGCCCCCAGGATTTTCGCCCCCTCCCCCACCCTATGATCCACTTCCGCTTCCATGGTTCCATCCGCTGCCAGATCCACTCCCAGATATCTAAAACACTTCACTTCCTCCAGTTTTTCTCCATTCAAACTCACCTCCCAATTGACTTGACCCTCAACCCTACTGTACCTAATAACCTTGCTCTTATTCACATTTACTCTTAACTTTCTTCTTCCACACACTTTTCCAAACTCAGTCACCAGCTTCTGCAGTTTCTCACATGAATCAGCCACCAGCGCTGTATCATCAGCGAACAACAACTGACTCACTTCCCAAGCTCTCTCATCCCCAACAGACTTCATACTTGCCCCTCTTTCCAAAACTCTTGCATTTACCTCCCTAACAACCCCATCCATAAACAAATTAAACAACCATGGAGACATCACACACCCCTGCCGCAAACCTACATTCACTGAGAACCAATCACTTTCCTCTCTTCCTACACGTACACATGCCTTACATCCTCGATAAAAACTTTTCACTGCTTCTAACAACTTTCCTCCCACACCATATATTCTTAATACCTTCCACAGAGCATCTCTATCAACTCTATCATATGCCTTCTCCAGATCCATAAATGCTACATACAAATCCATTTGCTTTTCTAAGTATTTCTCACATACATTCTTCAAAGCAAACACCTGATCCACACATCCTCTACCACTTCTGAAACCACACTGCTCTTCCCCAATATATATATATATATATATATATATATATATATATATATATATATATATATATATATATATATATATATATATATATATATATATATATATATATATATATGTATACATATTCATTTGGTAGTTGAATAAATATGCAGACTTGTTTGGCAAATATTTTTTAGCTTGGTATAATGTTTAACATTAAAGGATTTTGATGTATAGTGATCAGCGTTTGCTGCTTCTGCTTTGGTCATCTTGTTGTGAAATTGAGAATTGAGGCATGGATAATCATTAGGGTTACGAGCGTTCCTCTGGGAATTAAGCATCCATGAGCTTTTCCTCTCGCAAAATTCTCTTGCGAAACATGCAAACCTGTTTTACTCTTGCAAAAAATACATACGTATATGTACTTGATCCAACCATCTAAATACATATACACTTGGTATTAGATAGATTTGAGGGTATATCTAATGGGTCTTGCTTTCATTTTAGTAGCCTCATTGTTATGTGGAAAGGTCACTTAAAATTGATTACTTCTTTATTATAAGGCCTCAGATTTAGCTGATTCTCCTTGCCTTAGGAGATGTCACCCTACTTGGGAGGAAAAGTCCTTTGCAGTAATATGTAGCTTTAGGGAATCATCAAATTTTTACCTTTCTAAAGATACTTTTTTCTTTCTTAACAACAGGTGGCACCCTTCAGGATCTTCTTTAGCATTGATGGGACGACAGCAGTTTTCTGTCTGTTTTCTGGATAGTCGTTTCCCAGTGAGAGAACCAGAGACAAACTCGTAGCTACAAAAGTGAAAATTATTTATTTTGCTTTGTCGTTGTCTCTCGCGTTTGCGAGGTAGCCCAAGGAAACAGACGAAATGATGGTCCAACCCATACACATACACAAATATATACACGTCTACACACGCACATATACATACCTATACATCTCAACGTATACATATATATAAACACACAGACATATACATATATACATATGTAAATAATTCATACTGTCTGCCTTTATTCATTCCCATCGCCACCCCACCACACATGAAATAGCAACCCCCTCCCCCCTCATGTGCGCGAGGTAGCGCTAGGAAAAGACAACAAAGGCCACATTCGCTCACACTCAGTCTCTAGCTGTCATGCAATAATGCACCGAAACCACAGCTCCCTTTCCACATCCAGGCCCCACAGAACTTTCCATGGTTTACCCCAGACGCTTCACATGCCCTGGTTCAATCAATTGACAGCACGTCGACCCCGGTATACCATATCATTCCAATTCTCTCTATTCTTTGCACGCCTTTCACCCTCCTGCATGTTCAGGCCCCGATTACTCAAAATCCTTTTCACTCTATCTTCGTTCCCTCCACCTCTGACACATATATCCTCTTGGTCAATCTTTCCTCACTCATTCTCTCCATGTGACCAAACCATTTCAAAACACCCTCCTCTGCTCTCTCAACCACTCTATTTCTATTACCACACATCTCTCTTATCCTGCTATTACTTACTCGATCAAACCACTTCACACCACATATTGTCCTCAAACATCTCATTTCCAGCACATCCACCCTACTCCGACCAACTCTATCCATAGCCCACGCCTCGCAACCCTATAACAGTGTTGGAACCACTATTCTTTCAAACATATCCATTTTTGCTTTCCGAGATAATGTCCTCGATTTCCACACATTCTTCAACGCTCCCAGAACTTTCGCCCCCTCCCTCACCCTATGACTCACTTCCGCTTCCATGTGAGTCATAGGGAAATATCCTTTGAAATTATTAATAACAGGATACAGAAAAAGATACATGTATGAGCTTGTAAGCTCATATAAGAGAGAGGAAAATGAGTTGATTTCTTTCAAACAAGTTATAATTTCTTGATAACTTATTTGAAATTTTTTGTGCTATCTATTTGTCCATCTGTTCATGTGTTATACTATCTGTCTGTCTATCTATCTATCTGTCTATCTATCTACATCTCTGTTGCCCATTCTCTTTAGGAACTCCCTCAAAGGGGTGGCCACAGCAAAAGTCTCCATAACTTGAAATTCAAGTGCTGCTTCTTAGCCTTTAGTGCCTCACGCTTAATAAGACATTGGCTGAGGGCAACTCAAGCACAATGTTTTCAGAGGCTCCTACCTAATGTTTCACCTAATGTTCCTACCTGCTACTCGTACCTAATGTTACGACCTTATGCTCCTGCATAATGGACTCACCTGCTTATCTTGTCTATTGCTCCTATCATTTTGCCTATAAGCCGGGTTAGCACATAGCACTTACTAAAACTTTAGTGTTAAGAGAATGAGTTGTGTGAGTTAAGTGTTTCAGGTGTTGTAAGTGACAAGGAGAGATTGTATGTTTGTAGACAGAATGTCAGCAGAAAGAAAGACAGCTACCTGGGTCAGAGGAGTACAGTTTGACAACCACTGAAGTGCGGGCTCACAACACAGCGGTCAATAACCTTCCGATACCTAGGCGGGTCGTATTGGTAATATGCTCTCAGATCAATGGCTGCCTACCAACTACTGATTCTCCTTATCTGTATATTTATCAGGATTTTAGGTATCTGAGTTTATTCTTTATAATTCTAGATTGGCTAGGAATAAGGGTACCACTTTTCACAGAAAAGGTATATGTCAGAATGTATGAATATTTCTCGAGAGTGCAAAGGAAAGGAAACCATATTTGAAAAAAATTAGGTAAGCTTTTAGCGAACAGGAAAATTTCTATAATGTTTTATTGATTTTGCTTCCACCGAAGATGAAATATACTATTTCATGCTTAGAATGTTAGGCTGTACTTCTTATTTACTTGAGTTTCAGTTCAATATGAGATATTCATGCATTTCTTCTGTTCTCAATCTCCTACCCTTAAATTCTGAACGTAAAAGTGAGCCAAAGACTTGTGTTATAAGCCTCTATCTAGAATTCTACTGGATGAAACATACGTTAGAAAATTGTTCATAGGGTCAGAAATACTGTCTCCCTGGCTGCTAACAATTAAGTACGGTTTGCAACAGACACATTTCAAACATAGACCCATTGTGCTTTCAAAGCCTGCAAATAGAAACTAAAGCAAAGGGCATTAAGGATAAGAACTGTAAAGGAATAAGTTTACTAAGCATACCATGAAAAGGTATATGAGAAAAGAATAATTTAGAAGATGAAGATAGAAGAGTGGAGAAAAAGTGAAGAATGGGGATTTTATGAAGTACAGAGGATTTGTGGATCTATTCTTATCTGTAAAAATAGGAACACATATATCATCTTTTATTTCTTTATTATACTTTATCGCTGTCTCTCGCGTGAGCGAAGTAGCGCAAGGAAACAGATTAAAGAATGGCCCAACCCACCCACATACGCGTATACGCGTGCATATATATATATATATATATATATATATATATATATATATATATATATATATATATATATATATATATATATATATATATATATATATATATATATATATATATATGGCCAGAGAGCGTTATTGGATTACGTGTTAATTGACAGGCGTGCGAAAGAGAGACTTTTGGATGTTAATGTGCTAAGAGGTGCAACTGGAGGGATGTCTGATCATTATCTTGTGGAGGCTAAGGTGAAGATTTGTATGGGTTTTCAGAAAAGAAGAGTGAATGTTGGGGTGAAGAAGGTGGTGAGAGTAAGTGAGCTTGGGAAGGAGACCTGTGTGAGGAAGTACCAGGAGAGACTGTGTACAGAATGGAAAAAGGTGAGAACAATGGAAGTAAGGGGAGTGGGGGAGGAATGGGATGTATTTAGGGAGTCAGTGATGGATTGCGCAAAAGATGCTTGTGGCATGAGAAGAGTGGGAGGTGGGTTGATTAGAAAGGGTAGTGAGTGGTGGGATGAAGAAGTAAGAGTATTAGTGAAAGAGAAGAGAGAGGCATTTGGACGATTTTTGCAGGGAAAAAATGCAATTGAGTGGGAGATGTATAAAAGAAAGAGACAGGAGGTCAAGAGAAAGGTGCAAGAGGTGAAAAAAAGGGCAAATGAGAGTTGGGGTGAGAGAGTGTCATTAAATTTTAGGGAGAATAAAAAGATGTTCTGGAAGGAGGTAAATAAGGTGCGTAAGACAAGGGAGCAAATGGGAACTTTAGTGAAGGGCGCAAATGGGGAGGTGATAACAAGTAGTGGTGATGTGGGAAGGAGATGGAGTGAGTATTTTGAAGGTTTGTTGAATGTGTCTGATGATAGAGTGGCAGATATAGGGTGTTTTGGTCGAGGTGGTGTGCAAAGTGAGAGGGTTAGGGAAAACAATTTGGTAAACAGAGAAGAGGTAGTGAAAGCTTTGCGGAAGATGAAAGCCGGCAAGCCAGCAGGCTTGGATGGTATTGCAGTGGAATTTATTAAAAAAGGGGGTGACTGTATTGTTGACTGGTTGGTAAGGTTATTTAATGTATGTATGACTCATGGTGAGGTGCCTGAGGATTGGAGGAATGCGTGCATAGTGCCATTGTACAAAGGAAAAGGGGATAAGAGTGAGTGCTCAAATTACAGAGGTATAAGTTTGTTGAGTATTCCTGGTAAATTGTATAGGAGGGTATTGATTGAGAGGGTGAAGGCATGTACAGAGCATCAGATTGGGGAAGAGCAGTGTGGTTTCAGAAGTGGTACAGGATGTGTGGATCAGGTGTTTGCTTTGAAGAATGTATGTGAGAAATACTTAGAAAAGCAAATGGATTTGTATGTAGCATTTATGGATCTGGAGAAGGTATATGATAGAGTTGATAGAGATGCTCTGTGGAAGGTATTAAGAATATATGGTGTGGGAGGCAAGTTGTTAGAAGCAGTGAAAAGTTTTTATCGAGGATGTAAGGCATGTGTACGTGTAGGAAGAGAGGAAAGTGATTGGTTCTCAGTGAATGTAGGTTTGCGGCAGGGGTGTGTGATGTCTCCATGGTTGTTTAATTTGTTTATGGATGGGGTTGTTAGGGAGGTAAAGGCAAAAGTTTTGGAAAGAGGGGCAAGTATGAAGTCTGTTGGAGATGAGAGAGCTTGGGAAGTGAGTCAGTTGTTGTTCGCTGATGATACAGCGCTGGTGGCTGATTCATGTGTGAAACTGCAGAAGCTGGTGACGGAGTTTGGTAAAGTGTGTGGAAGAAGAAAGTTAAGAGTAAATGTGAATAAGAGCAAGGTCATTAGGTACAGTAGGGTTGAGGGTCAAGTAAATTGGTAGGTGAGTTTGAATGGAGAAAAACTGGAGGAAGTGAAGTGTTTTAGATATCTGGGAGTGGATCTGGCAGCGGATGGAACCATGGAAGCAGAATTGGACCATAGGGTGGGGGAGGGGGCGAAAATTCTGGGAGCCTTGAAGAATGTGTGGAAGTCGAGAACATTATCTCGGAAAGCAAAAATGGGTATGTTTGAAGGAATAGTGGTTCCAACAATGTTGTATGGTTGCGAGGCGTGGGCTATGGATAGAGTTGTGCGCAGGAGGATGGATGTGCTGGAAATGAGATGTCTGAGGACAATGTGTGGTGTGAGGTGGTTTGATCGAGTAAGTAACGTAAGGGTGAGAGAGATGTGTGGAAATAAAAAGAGCGTGGTTGAGAGAGCAGAAGAGGGTGTTTTGAAATGGTTTGGGCACATGGAGAGAATGAGTGAGGAATGGTTGACCAAGAGGATATATGTGTCGGAGGGATAGGGAACGAGGAGAAGAGGGAGACCAAATTGGAGGTGGAAAGATGGAGTGAAAAAGATTTTGTGTGATCGGGGCCTGAACTTGCAGGAGGGTGAAAGGAGGGCAAGGAATAGAGTGAATTGGAGCAATGTGGTATACCGGGGTTGACGTGCTGTCAGTGGATTGAATCAAGACATGTGAAGCGTCTGGGGTAAACCATGGAAAGCTGTGTAGGTATGTATATGTGCGTGTGTGGACGTATGTATATACATGTGTATGGGGGGGGGCCATTTCTTTCGTCTGTTTCCTTGCGCTACCTCGCAAACGCGGGAGACAGCGACAAAGTATAAAAAGAAAAAAATATATATATATATATATATATATATATATATATATATATTTTTTTTTTTTTCTTTTTCTTTTTTTTTTCTTTGCTTTGTCGCTGTCTCCCGCGTTTGCGAGGTAGCGCAAGGAAACAAACGAAAGAAATGGCCCAACCCACCCCCATACACATGTATAGACATACGTCCACACGCAAATATACATACCTACACAGTTTTCCATGGTTTACCCCAGACGCTTCACATGCCCTGATTCAATCCACTGACAGCACGTCACCCCCGGTATACCACATCGATCCAATTTACTCTATGCCTTGCCCTCCTTTCACCCTCCTGCAAGTTCAGGCCCCGATCACACAAAATCTTTTTCACTCCATCTTTCCACCTCCAATAAGGTCTCCCACTTCTCCTCGTTCCCTTAACCTCCGACACATATATCCTCTTGGTCAATCTTTCCTCACTCATTCTCTCCATGTTACCAAACCATTTCAAAACACCCTCTTCTGCTCTCTCAACCACGCTCTTTTTATTTCCACGCATCTCTCTTACCCTTACGTTACTTACTCGATCAAACCACCTCACACCACACATTGTCCTCAAACATCTCATTTTCAGCACATCCATCCTCCTGCGCACAACTCTATCCATAGCCCACGCCTCGCAACCATACACCATTGTTGGAACCACTATTCCTTCAAACATACCCATTTTTGCTTTCCGAGACAATGTTCTCGACTTCCACACATTCTTCAAGGCTCCCAGGATTTTCGCCCCCTCCCCCACCCTATGATCCACTTCCGCTTCCATGGTTCCCTCCGCTGCCAGATCCACTCCCAGATATCTAACACACTTTACTTCCTCAGGTTTTTCTCCATTCAAACTCACCTCCCAATTGACTTGACCCTCAACCCTACTGTACCAAATAACATTGCTCTTATTCACATTTACTCTTAACTTTCTTCTTTCACACACTTTACCAAACTCATTCACCAGCTTCTGCAGTTTCTCACATGAATCAGCCACTAGCGCTGTATCATCAGCGAACAACAACTGACTCACTTCCCAAGCTCTCTCATCCACAACAGACTTCATACTTGCCCCTCTTTCCAAAACTCTTGCATTCACCTCCCTAACAACCCCATCCATAAACAAATTAAACAACCATGCAGACATCACACACCCCTGCCGTAAACCTACATTCACTGAGAACCAATCACTTTCCTCTCTTCCTACACGTACACATGCCTTACATCCTCGATAAAAACCTGTCACTGCTTCTAACAACTTGCCTCCCACACCATATATTCTTAATACCTTCCACAGAGCATCTCTATCAACTCTATCATATGCCTTCTCCAGATCCATAAATGCTACATACAAATCCATTTGCTTTTCTAAGTATTTCTCACATACATTCTTCAAAGCAAACAGCTGATCCACACATCCTCTACCACTTCTGAAACCACACTGCTCTTCCCCAATCTGATGCTCTGTACAAGCCTTCACCCTCTCAATCAATACATCTCCCATATAATTTGCCAGGAATACTCAACAAACTTATACCTCTGTAATTTGAGCACTCACTCTTATCCCCTTTGCCTTTGTACAATGGCACTATGCACGCATTCCGCCAATCCTCAGGCACCTCACCATGAATCATACATACACTGAATAACCTTACCAAACAGTCAATAATACAGTCACCCTCTTTTTTAATAAATTCCACTGCAATACCATCCAAACCTGCTGCCTTGCCGGCTTTCATCTTCCGCAAAGCTTTTACTACCTCTTCTCTGTTTACCAAATTATTTTCCCTAACCCTCTCACTTTGCACACCACCTCGACCAAAACACCCTATATCTGCCACTCTATCATCAAACACATTCAACAAACCTTCAAAATACTCACTCCATCTCCTTCTCACATCACCACTACTTGTTATCACCTCCCCATTTGCACCCTTCACTGAAGTTCCCATTTGCTCCCTTGTCTTACGCACTTTATTTACCTCCTTCCAGAACATCTTTTTATTCTCCCTAAAATTTAATGATACTCTCTCACCCCAACTCTCATTTGCCCTCTTTTTCACCTCTTGCACCTTTCTCTTGACCTCCTGTCTCTTTCTTTTATACATCTCCCACTTAATTGCATTTTTTCCTTGCAAAAATCGTCCAAATGCCTCTCTCTTCTCTTTCACTAATAATCTTACTTCTTCATCCCACCACTCACTACCCTTTCTAATCAACCCATCTCCCACTCTTCTCATGCCACAAGCATCTTTTGCGCAATCCATCACTGATTCCCTAAATACATCCCATTCCTCCCCCACTCCCCTTACTTCCATTGTTCTCATCTTTTTCCATTCTGTACTCAGTCTCTCCTGGTACTTCCTCACACAAGTCTCCTTCCCAAGCTCACTTACTCTCACCACCCTCTTCACCCCAACATTCACTCTTCTTTTCTGAAAACCCATACAAATCTTCACCTTAGCCTCCACAAGATAATGATCAGACATCCCTCCAATTGCACCTCTCAGCGCATTAACATCCAAAAGTCTCTCTTTTAGCGCGCCTGTCAATTAACACGTAATCCAATAACGCTCTCTGGCCATCTCTCCTACTTACATACGTATGTATACTTATGTATATCTCGCTTTTTAAATCAGGTATTCCCAATCACCAGTCCTTTTTCAGCACATAAATCTACAAGCTCTTCACCATTTCCATTTACAACACTGAACACCCCATGTATACCAATTATTCCCTCAACTGCCACATTACTCACCTTTGCATTCAAATCACCCATCACTAGAACCCGGTCTCGTGCATCAAAACCACTAACACACTCATTCAGCTGCTCCCAAAACACTTGCCTCTCATGATCTTTCTTCTCATGCCCAGGTGCATATGCACCAATAATCACCCATCTCTCTCCATCAACTTTCAGTTTTACCCATTTTTATCGAGAATTTACTTTCTTACATTCTATCACATACTCCCACAACTGCCTTTATTCATTCCTGTCGCCACCCCGCCGAATATGAAGTGACAACCCCCTCACCCCTCATGCGCGCGGGGTGGCGCTAGGAAGGGGGAACGGGGGCCACATTCATTCACACTGTCTCTGGCTGTCATGTATAATGCACAGAAACCACAGCGCCATATCCACATCCAGGCCCGACAAAACTTTCCATGGTTTACCCCAGACGCTTCACATGCCTTGCTTCAATCCACTGACAGCACGTCAACCCCGGTATACCACATCGCTCCAATTCACTCTATTCCTTGCCCTCCTTTCACCCTCCTGCATGTTCAGGCCCCGATCACACAAAATCTTTTTCACTCCATCTTTCCACCTCCAATTTGGTCTCCCTCTTCTCCTCGTTCCCTCCACCTCCGACACATATATCCTCTTGGTCAATCTTTCCTCACTCATTCTCTCCATGTGCCCAAACCACTTCAAAACACCCTCTTCTGCTCTCTCAACCACGCTCTTTTTATTTCCACACATCTCTCTTACCCTTACGTTACTCACTCGATCAAACCACCTCACACCACACATTGTCCTCAAACATCTCATTTCCAGAACATCCATCCTCCTGCGCACAACTCTATCCATAGCCCACGCCTCGCAACCATACAACATTGTTGGAACCACTATTCCTTCAAACATACCCATTTTTGCTTTCCGAGATAATGTTCTCGACTTCCACACATTCTTCAAGGCCCCCAGAATTTTCGCCCCCTCCCCCACCCTATGATCCACTTCCGCTTCCATGGTTCCATCCGCTGCCAGATCCACTCCCAGATATCTAAAACACTTCACTTCCTCCAGTTTTTCTCCATTCAAACTCACCTCCCAATTGACTTGACCCTCAACCCTACTGTACCTAATAACCTTGCTCTTATTCACATTTACTCTTAACTTTCTTCTTCCACACACGTTACCAAACTCAGTCACCAGCTTCTGCAGTTTCTCACATGAATCAGCCACCAGCGCTGTATCATCAGCGAACAACAACTGACTCACTTCCCAAGCTCCCTCATCCCCAACAGACTTCATACTTGCCCCTCTTTCCAAAACTCTTGCATTTACCTCCCTAACAACCCCATCCATAAACAAATTAAACAACCATGGAGATATATAGATATATTTCTTTCAAACTATTCGCCATTTCCCGCTTTAGCAAGGTAGTGTTAAGAACAGAGGACTGGGCCTCTGAGGGAATATCCTCACCTGGCCCCCTTTTCTGTTCCTTCTTTTGGAGAATTAAAAAAAAAAAAGAGGGGAGAAAGAATACTTCCCACGTATTCCCTGCGTGTCGTAGAAGGCGACTGAAAGGGAAGGGAGCGGGGGGCAGGAAATCCTCCGCTCTCTTTTTTGATTTTCCAAAAGGAGGAACAGAGAAAGGGGCTAAGTGAAGATTTCCCTCAAAGGCTCAGTCCTCTGTTCTTAACGCTACCTCCCCAACGCGGGAGATGGCGAACAGTATGAAAAAAAAAAAGAAATATATATATATATATATATATATATATATATATATATATATATATATATATATATATATATATATATATATATATATTTCTTTTTTTTGCTTTGTCGCTGTCTCCCGCGTTTGCGAGGTAGCGCAAGGAAACAGACGAAAGAAATGGCCTAACCCACCCCCATACACATGTATATACATACGTCCACACACGCAAATACACATACCTACACAGCTTTCCATATATATATATATATATATATATATATATATATATATATATATATATATATATATATTCCCTGGGGATAGGGGAGAAAGAATACTTCCCACGTATTCCCTGCGTGTCGTAGAAGGCGACTAAAAGGGAAGGGAGCGGGGGGCTGGAAATCCTCCCCTCTCTTTTTTTTTTTTTTTTTTTTTCAGAGGAAGGAACAGAGAAGGGGGCTGGATGAGGATGTTTCCTCAGAGGCCCAGTCCTCTGTTCTTAACGCTACCTCGCTGAAGCGGGAAATGGCGAATAGTATGGAAAAAAAAAAAAAAAATATATATATATATATATATATATATATATATATATATATATATATATATATATATATATATATATATATACATATATATATATATATATATATATATATATATATATATATATATATATATATATATACATATATATATATATATGTATATATATATACATATATATATATATATATATATATATATATATATATATATATGTGTATATGTGCGTGTGTGGACGTGTATGTATATACATGTGTATGTGGGTGGGTTGGGCCATTCTTTCGTCTGTTTCCTTGTGCTACCTTGCTAACACGGGAGACAACGAGAAAGTATAATAAGAAAAATAATAGGTATAATAAGTATAATAAAGTAAGATTGAATGGAGAGAAATTGGAGGAAGTTAAGTGTTTTTGGATATCTGGGAGTGAATGTGGCACTGAATGGAACCATGGAAGCTGAAGTGAATCATATTCCTTTTCGCGAGGTAGCGCAAGGAAACAGAGGAGAGAATGGCCCAACCCACCCACATACATACGTATATACATACACGTTCACACACAGCACATACACATACCTATACATCTCAATGTATACATACATATACACACACAGACATATACATATATAACCATGTACATAATTCATACTGTCTGCCTTTATTCATTCCAATCGCCACCCCGCCACACATGGAATAACAACACCCTCCCCCTCCATGTGCGCGAGGTAGAGCTAGGAAAAGACAACAAAGGCCACATTCGTTCACACTCAGTCTCTAGCTGTCATGTAATAATGCACCGAAACCACAGCTCCCTTTCCACATCCAGGCCCCACAGAACTTTCCATGGTTTACCCCAGACGCTTCACATGCCCTGATTCAATCCATTGACAGCACGTCGACCCCGGTATACCACATCGTTCCAATTCACTCTATTCCTTGCACGCCTTTCACCCTCCTGCATGTTCAGGCCCCGATCACTCAAAATCTTTTTCACTTCATCTTTCCACCTCCAATTTGGTCTCCCACTTCTCCTCGTTCCCTCCACCTCTGACACATATATCCTCTTGGTCAATCTTTCCTCACTCATTCTCTCCATGTGACCAAACCATTTCAAAACACCCTCTTCTGCTCTCTCAACCACACTCTTTTTATTACCACATATCTCTCTTACCCTTACATTACTTACTCGATCAAACCACCTCACACCACATATTGTCCTCACACATCTCATTTCCAGCACATCCACCGTCCTCCGCACAACTCTATCCATAGACCACGCCTCGCAACCATACAACATTGTTGGAACCACTATTCCTTCAAATATACCCATTTTTGCTTTCTGAGATAATCTTCTCGACTTCCACACATTCCTCAAGGCTCCCAGAATTTTCGACCCCTCCCCCACCTTATGATTCACTTCCGCTTCCATTGTTTCATCCGCTGCCAAATCCACTTCCAGATATCTAAAACACCACTCCCTCCAGTTTTTCTCCATTCAAACTTACCTCCCAATTTTCTTATCTTTCTTTCTTGCTTTCATCCTATTCGCCATTTCCCGCATTAGCGAGGTAGCGTTAAGAACAGAGGACTGGGCCTTTGAGGCCATATCCTCACCTGGCCCCCTTCTCTGTTCCTTCTTTTGGAAAATTAAAAAAGAAAAGAAAAGGGGAGGATTTCCAGCCACCCGCTCCCTCCCCTTTTGGTCGCCTTTTACGACACGCAGGAAATACGTGGTAAGTATTTTCTTATATATATATATATATATATATATATATATATATATATATATATATATATATATATATATATCATTTCTTTTATTTCTTATACTTAATCGCCGTCTCGCGCGTTACCAAGGTATATATATTTGTTTGAATATGAAACCATCATTTACAATTGATTACATTTTTCGCTAGGTTTATAATACTTCTCATTGATCTTTTGTGTTGCACAGGATACTGGAACACAAAGTCTCCGAAACTTTCGATCATAATCATAATTTGTGCAGGATATAATGATTATTCGTATAGAATGTTGAAGAATTTTTTTTCTTACCTAAAGTTTATTCCTTTTAGTTCGTGCTTTGCTTTTGTGTTGATGTTACTGTTGCGGGGAGTGATGTCGTGTGTTTTGTATGTGATTCTTAAAATGTTTGCTGTCTTGCTCATTGGGAAAGATTGTCCCTTTAAGGTGGCTGGAGAGTCTAAACTGGATTCGTGTATCTCTGGGATTAATAAAGTATTGAAGACTTACATGGAGACGCACATATTTTGTTCTGCCTGAGCCATTGCTACAACTGTGTAATGTAGTAAGGCATGTTTTGTGCTGCAACTGTGGCGTTAGGGCATTGTGTAGTGATTGTGCGGTCAGATATCCACCTAACAGGTTTGATGAGGAGCAACATAGCTTTATGAGGGAAAGAAAAACCTACACCTGTGCAGTAATACGCTCCACGCTCTGCCTTTGATCCTTGCCAAGAGCGATTTGATGGCCTGTGCCCAAACTGGTTCAGGAAAAACTGCAGCATTCTTAGTCCAAGTCCTGAACCAGATTTACGAAGTGTCCAGCTGGGTACAGGAATATTCCCCAAGATGCAAGTAAGCAGTACCTACTTGCCATGGCTTTAGGGCCTACTCGCGAGCTAGCAACCTAGATACATGCTTAATCCGTCAAGCTTTCTTACAGGGCTAGAGTAAGGCCATGTTTGGTGTATGGTGGCACGGATGTGTTAGCTCACGCAAGAGACTTGTCCCGTGGTTGCCACTTGCTTGTCGCTACACCTGGTCGATTTACGGATATGATCTACCGCGGAATCATTGGACTTGACCTCTGCAAATACCTGATACTGGATGAGGCTGATTGCATGCTGGACATGAGTTTTGAAAAGGAGAAAATGCCTCCCATTAGTCAGCGCCAGACGCTAATGTTCTCAGCTACATTTCCAAAGGATATCCAACGACTTGCCCAGGATTTTGCGTACAAGTTGATCTTCTTGACAGTGGGTCGTGTTGGATCATCATCGGGTAATATCACACAGAAAGTGATAAGGGTTGATAAGGGTGATAAGCGTTCTTTCCTCTTGGACATACTGAATGCATCCGGCCTTGACACATCAGATGGGTCGAGTAGGGATTCCTTAACCTTAGTCTTTGTGGAGACTAAAAAAACAGGCAGATGATCTGGAAGAATATTTGTATCGTTATGGCTACTCAGTGACCACGGTTCATGGGGATCGCAATCAGCGTGAGCGTGAGGATGCTCTCCGTGTATTTCGCCCATGCCAGTGCCACACCCTGCTCGGACCAAACAGTTGCAGCTCATGATTCAGATATTCCGCGTGTTAGGCATGTAATCACCTTTCACCTTCCCTCTGATATGGGAGAGTAAGTTTATCATATTGGGCGTACTGGTCGTATGGGCAATCTTGATCTTGCCACAAGCTTCTTTGATAAAAAAAAACCGCAATGTGGTTCGTGACCTTGTTGAATTACTGCAAGAAGCAAAACTTGACATGCCCAAGTGGATGAAGGCCATTGATGGAGAACGACGGAAGGCAAGAGATTATTGTGATGGAGAGAGAGATCTGTCGATGCATTTGGTTCTCGAGATTAGCGTCAAGTTGATCACAACAACTGATCATACGACTCTACATCATCACACCCCAGTTCAGGAATCAACAGTAATAGAGGAGGTCTACCACGCGTCAACCATTATGCTAGGTACGGAAGCAACAGCGGCTACAACTTTAATGCCTCATGGCCCTCACGAACAACATGGAGGAGACACTGAGCAGCAGTGATGAAGACTCTCCTACAGTGAAATCTGCAACACCTCTACCGCTAGTAGAAGTGTAATGTTTGTTTATTCTTTAGTTTAGAAGAGTGGCATAAGCCGTCACTAGTATATAAGACTAATTCTATCAATGTTCATTTATCACTTATTACTTAAGTCATCCTAACACGAACTATATACATCAGATGTAGTGAGCCTCAACTCCCTAAAGTCAGCATCCTTCTTGACACAATTAACCATACTGTCATTACACCTCCCAAGCTAGTCATTTACTCCACCGCATTCATCAATTTCGTCTTTCAAAGAAACGTTTAAAATCATTAAGTCTGAATAATACAAACTTCAGTGCGAGTATCATTAACAAGAGCTTCACGAAAGGTATTACCAACATCAGTTTGCGGCAGCTTTTCTAATCTCTCTCTAATTATTTTTCACTCTTCTCCATTATAACTTTTGCCAATGATCCTCCTGGGAGGTAGAATTAATTTGGCTTCTTTCACCCTTCCTCACCACACCGAAGCCACTTAGCTACTGTGTCATGTCCTCTTCTCTAATACTCTCTAATACGCACACACACACACACACACACACACACACACACACACACGCACACATACAAACATATATATATATATATATATATATATATATATATATATATATATATATATATATATATATATATATATATATATATATATATATATATATTGGAAAGGATCACAATTTTGCGCGTGATCAGGATATTCTTATGAGTCCACGGGGAAAATGAAACACCATAAGTTCCCAAGTGCACTTTCGTGTAATAATCACATCATCAGGAGAGACACAAGAGAGAAATATAAGTCAGTTGATATACATCGAAGAAACGAAGTTAGGACGCCATTTGGTAAACATGTGATTGTCCAAAATATACATATATGTATATATATATATATATATATATATATATATATATATATATATATATATATATATATATATATATATATATATATATTTTTCTTCTTTTTTCTTTTTTGGCTTTGTCGCTATCTCCCGCGTTTGCGAGGTAGCGCAAGGAAACAGACGAAAGAAATGGCCCAACCCACCCCCATACACATGTATATACATACGTCCACACACGCAAATATACATACCTACACAACTTTCCATGGTTTACCCCAGACGCTTCACATGCCCTGATTCAATCCACTGACAGCACGTCAACCCCGGTATACCACATCGATCCAATTCACTCTATTCCTTGCCCTCCTTTCACCCTCCTGCATGTTCAGGCCCCGATCACACAAAATCTTTTTCACTCCATCTTTCCACCTCCAATTTGGTCTCCCACTTCTCCTCGTTCCCTCCACCTTCGACACATATATCCTCTTGGTCAATCTTTCCTCACTCATTCTCTCCATGTGCCCAAACCATTTCAAAACACCCTCTTCTGCTCTCTCAACCACGCTCTTTTTATTTCCACACATCTCTCTTACCCTTACGTTACTTACTCGATCAAACCACCTCACACCACACATTGTCCTCAAACATCTCATTTCCAGCACATCCACCCTCCTGCGCACAACTCCATCCATATCCCACGCCTCGCAACCATACAACATTGTTGGAACCACTGTTCCTTCAAACATACCCATTTTTGCTTTCCGAGATAATGTTCTCGACTTCCACACATTCTTCAAGGCTCCCAGAATTTTCGCCCCCTCCCCCACCCTATGATCCACTTCCGCTTCCATGGTTCCATCCGCTGCCAGATCCACTCCCAGATATCTAAAACACTTTACTTCCTCCAGTTTTTCTCCATTCAAACTTACCTCCCAATTGACTTGACCCTCAACCCTACTGTACCTAATAACCTTGCTCTTATTCACATTTACTCTTAACTTTCTTCTTTCACACACTTTACCAAACTCAGTCACCAGCTTCTGCAGTTTCTCACATGAATCAGCCACCAGCGCTGTATCATCAGCGAACAACAACTGACTCACTTCCCAAGCTCTCTCATCCCCAACAGACTTAATACTTGCCCCTCTTTCCAAAACTCTTGCATTCATCTCCCTAACAACCCCATCCATAAACAAATTAAACAACCTTGGAGACATCACACACCCCTGCCGCAAACCTACATTCACTGAGAACCAATCACTTTCCTCTCTTCCTACACGTACACATGCCTTACATCCTCGATAAAAACTTTTCACTGCTTCTAACAACTTGCCTCCCACACCATATATTCTTAATACCTTCCACAGAGCATTTCTATCAACTCTATCATATGCCTTCTCCAGATCCACATATGCTACATACAAATCAATTTGCTTTTCTAAGTATTTCTCACATACATTCTTCAAAGCAAACACCTGATCCACACATCCTCTACCACTTCTGAAACCACACTGCTCTTCCCCAATCTGATGCTCTGTAAATGCCTTCACCCTCTCAATCAATACCCTCCCATATAATTTACCGGGAATTCTCAACAAACTTATACCTCTGTAATTTGAGCACTCTCTCTTATCCCCTTTGCCTTTGTACAATGGCACTATGCACGCATTCCGCCAATCCTCAGGCACCTCACCATGAGTCATACATACATTAAATAACCTTACCAACCAGTCAATAATACAGTCACCCCCTTTTTTAATAAATTCCACTGCAATACCATTCATACCTGCTGCCTTGCCGGCTTTCATCTTCCGCAAAGCTTTTACTACCTCTTCTCTGTTTACCAAATCATTTTCCCTAACCCTCTCACTTTGCACACCACCTCGACCAAAACACCCTATATCTGCCACTCTATCATCAAACACATTCAACAAACCTTCAAAATACTCACTCCATCTCCTTCTCACATCACCACTACTTGTTATCACCTCCCCATTTGCGCCCTTCACTGAAGTTCCCATTTGCTCCCTTGTCTTACGCACTTTATTTACCTCCTTCCAGAAAATCTTTTTATTCTCCCTAAAATTTAATGATAGTCTCTCACCCCAACTCTCATTTGCCCTCTTTTTCACCTATTGCACCTTTCTCTTGACCTCCTGTCTCTTTCTTTTATACATCTCCCACTCAATTGCATTTTTTCCCTGCAAAAATCGTCCAAATGTCTCTCTCTTCTCTTTCACTAATAATCTTACTTCTTCATCCCACCACTCACTACCCTTTCTAATCAACCCATCTTCCACTCTTCTCATGCCACAAGCATCTTTTGCGCAATCCATCACTGATTCCCTAAATACATCCCATTCCTCCCCCACTCCCCTTACTTCCATTGTTCTCACCTTTCTCCATTCTGTAATCAGTCTCTCCTGGTACTTCCTCACACAAGTCTCCTTCCCAAGCTCACTTACTCTCACCACCCTCTTCACCCCAACATTCACTCTTCTTTTCTGAAACCCATACAAATCTTCACCTTATATATATTTATATATATATATATATATATATATATATATATATTCCCTGCGTGTCGTAGAAAGCGACTAAAAGGGAAGTGAGCGGGGGGCTGGAAATCCTCCCCTCTCATTTTTTTTTTTTTTTAATTTTCCAAAAGAAGGAACAGAGAAGGGGGTCAGGTGAGGATATTCCCTCAAAGGCCCAGTCCTCTGTTCTTAACGCTACCTCGCTAATGCGGGAAATGGCGAATAGTATGAAAGAAAAAGAAAAGATATATATATATATATATATATATATATATATATATATATATATATATATATATATATATATATATATATATATATATATATGTATATTAATTGATAGGCGTGTGAAAGAGGGACTATTGGAAGTTAATGTCCTGAGTGGGGCAACTTGAGGGATGTCTGATCATTATCTTGTTAAGGCGAAGGTGAAGATATGTAGAGGTTTTCAGAAACGAAGAGAGAATATTGGAGTGAAGAGTAAGTGAGCCTGGAAAAGAGACTTGTGTGAGAAAGTACCAGGAGAGATTGAGAGCAGAATGGAAAATGGTGAGAGCAAATGACGTAAAGGGAGTGGAGGAGGAATGGGATGTATTTAGGGAAGCAGTGATGGCTTGCGCAAAAGATGTTTGTGGCATGAGAAAGGTGGGAGGTGGGCAGATTAGAAAGGATAGTGAGTGGTGGTTGAAGAAAGTTGTTAGTGAAAGAAAGAAAGGCATTTGGACGATTTTCGCTGGAAAGTAGTGCAAATGACTAGGAGATGTATAAAAGAAAGCGGCAGGAGGTCAAGAGAAAGGTGCAAGAGGTGAAAAAGAGGGCAAATGAGAGATGGCGTGAGAGAGCATCCTTAGATTTTAGGGAGAATAAAAAAGATGTTTTGGAACGAGGTAAATAAAGTGCGTAAGACAAGAGGACAAATGGGAATATCGGTGAAGGGGCTAATGGGGAGGTAATGATAAGTAATGGTAAAGTGAGAGGGAGATGGAGTGAGTATTTTGAAGGTTTGTTGAATGTGTTAGATGATAGAGTAGCAGATATAGGGTGTTTTGGTCAAGGTGGTGTGCGAAGTGAAAGGGTCAGGGAGAATGGTTTGGTAAACAGAGAAGAGGTAATGAAAGCCTTGCGGAAGATGAAAGCCGGCAAGGCGACGGGTTTGGATGGTATTGCAGTGGAATTCATCAAAAAAGGGGGTGACTGTGTGATAAATAAAGTAGAATAGATAAAAGAAATAGATGAATATATTATTGAAGTCTTAGTACAGGTAAAGGGTTCCATTTTGGTTCATGTAGTCTGAGGTAGTCTTTTTAGTGGCTTTGTAGCATGGATGAGCATATGTGGAGTGATATGATGTTGGACAGTTCACGTAGTGCGCTACAGGGGGTCCATGTGTGCACTGCTGGTTGCAAATGATATACTATGTAGTAATGATGGTTGCTGGGGATGGTTGGTCGTGAGTCTGGTGGGTTAATTAGAAAGATGAAGCTGGTTCATGAAGAGTTTATACTTCGGGGATCATGGTTATAAGCGTTCGAGCGAAGCGCCGGTGGGTACTATAATCTCTATAGATATAAGTGTTGGGTAAGCTAGTTAACTTCTCCAGCTGGGATGCATTTTGAGCAGTTATCGATTGCTTTGAAGTAAGCTCTTGATGTGAAGTTCTATAGTAATGGATAGTATTTCTAGGGTGCTGACATTGTGCGATATATCGTACTCTGAGTGGCGCTAAAGAATGGTACGTATGGTTTGGTAGATGAGTGCGTCGAATCATCGTCCTTGGCCTTGTTGTCTGTCTTATGTTTGTGTTGTTGGAGATAGGTATGAGGCTGGATCTGGATGTGAGCTTGCTTTCTTAGATGTTGGATATGTGGATAATATGTTCTAGGAGTTAAAATTTCTATGTATTGTATTTTGCTACCAATAGCGTTTAGTTACAAAGGAATAGAAAGCAATCCATTGGTTCCCCTCGAGTTTCTACGTGTACTGGAAGAGATCAGAAAATCACAGATTAGTGTGGTAAAAGCTGGAAGGCATATAGATGATTTATAGAGTAAAACTTGCAAATTGTTGATGTGACAGAAGAGGCGCGAATAATGTTAATCCTGGACTTGAAGCGAAATATCTAATCTTAAACGTATGTGGTATTGCTTTCTACTTCTGTAACTAGTAAATCATTCCACATGTTAACAATCCTTTTGAATAAAAAGTACTTCTCCTCATTCGAGGTAAAACGTTGGTCCACTAGTTCGTTTCCAATACCGCGAGTGTAATCGCTTCGTTCTAGGTTGTTCAGTTTGTTCTTGGGGTCTTGTGTAGTAGTGAGGTTTCCTTGTAAAGGAGTTCATGTGCGCTGCGCTGTTGTATGTTAGATGTTTATGATGGGAGTGTGGAGGGATTTGTGAGTTTCTGTCAGAGTGATTGTTACACGCGCATTGTCCTGTGTAGTCTTATGGATGGAAGTGATGTGCAGCGGAGGTTATACCTCTGAAAGAATCTAGGAGAGTAGTTTTTTTTTTTATGGGCATTTAGCACTGTGAGGAAAGGTATTTTGGTGGTCCAGGTTTAGGGTTACTGTCATCAGCGACTTCACACTCAGTCTCTAACTGTCATGTGTAATGCACCGAAACCACAGCTCTCTTTCCACATCCATGCTCAACAAAATTTTCCATGGTTTACCCCAGATGCTTCACATGCCCTGGTTCTGTCCACTGACTGCACGTCGACCCCGGTGTACCACATCGTTCCAATTCACTCTATTCCTTGCACGCCTTCCACCCTCCTGTATGTTTAGACCCCGATCACTCAAAATCTTTTTCACTCCATCCTTCCACCTCCATTTTGATCTCCCACTTCTCCTCGTTCCCTCTTTTCTCTGGCACATATATCCTCTTTGTCAATCTTTTCTCATTCATTTTCTCCATGTGACCAAACCATCTCAGTACACCTTCTTCTGCTCTCTCAACCAAACTCTTTTCATTACCACACATCTCACTTACCCTCTCATTACTTACTTGATCAAACCACGTCACACAACATATTATCATCAAACACTTCATTACCAACACAGCCACCCTCCTCCGCACAACTCTATCTATAGCCCATGTCTCGCAACCATATAACATTGTTGGAACCACTATTCCTTCAAACATACCCATTTTTGCTTCCGCAGATAACCCTCTCGCCTTCCACACATTCTTCAACGCTCCCAGAACTTTCGCCCCTCTTCCACCCTGTAACTCACTTCTGCTTCCATGGTTCTATCCGCTTTTAAATCCACTTCCAAATATCTAAAAGACTTCACTTCCTCCAGTTTTTCTCCATTCAAACTTACCTCCCAATTAACTTGTCGTTCAAACCTATTGAACCTAATAACCTTGCTCTTATTCACATTTACTTTCAGCTTTCTTCTTTCATACACTTTACCAAAATCAGTCACTAACTTCTGCAGTTTCTCATCAGAACCAGCCACCAATGCTGTATCATCAGCGAACAACAACTGGCTCACTTCTCAAACCCTCTCATCCACAACAGACTGCATACATACCCCTCTCTCCAAAACTCATGCATTCACCTTCCTAACAACCCCATCCATAAACAAATTAAACAACCATGGAGACATAACGCACCCCTGCCGCAAACCGATATTCACTGAGAGCCAATCACTTTCCTCTCTTCCTATTCGTACACATGCCTTACATGCAAATCCATCGGTTCTTTAAGTATTTCTCACATGCAATCTTCAGAATAAACATATATATATATATATATATATATATATATATATATATATATATATATATATATATATATATATATATATATATATATATATATATATATATATATATATATATATATATATATTATATATATATTATTAGTGAATGAGAAGAGAGAGGCATTTGGACGATTTTTGCAGGGGAAAAAATGAAATTGAGTGGGAGATGTATAAAAGAAAGAGACAGGAGTTCAAGAGAAAGGTGCAAGAGGTGAAAAAAAGGGCAAACGAGAGTTGGGGTGAGAGAGTATCATTAAATTCTAGGTAGATTAAAAAGATGTTCTGGAAGGAGGTAAATAAAGTGCGTAAGACAAGGGAGCAAATGGGAACTTCAGTGAAGGGCGCAAATGGGGAGGTGATAACAAGTACTGGTGATGTGAGAAGGAGATGGAGTGAGTATTTTGAAGGTTTGTTGAATGTGTTTGATGATATAGTGGCAGATATAGGGTGTTTTGGTCGAGGTGGTGTGCAAAGTGAGAGGGTTAGGGAAGATGATTTGGTAAACAGAGAAGAGGTAGTGAAAGCTTTGCGGAAGATGAAAGCCGGCAAGGCAGCAGGTTTGGATGGTATTGCAGTGGAATTTATTTAAAAAAGGGGGTGACTGTATTGTTGACTGGTTGGTAAGGTTATTTAATGTATGTATGACTCATGGTGAGGTGCCTGAGGATTGGCGGAATGCGTGCATAGTGCCATTGTACAAAGGCAAAGGGGATAAGAGTGAGTGCTCAAATTACAGAGGTATAAGTTTGTTGAGTATTCCAGGTAAATTATATGGGAGGATATTGATTGAGAGGGTGAAGGCATGTACAGAGCATCAGATTGGGGAAGAGCAGTGTGGTTTCAGAAGTGGTAGAGGATGTGTGGATCAGGTGTTTGCTTTGAAGAATGTATGTGAGAAATACTTAGAAAAGCAAATGGATTTGTATGTAGCATTTATGGATCTGGAGAAGGCATATGATAGAGTTGATAGAGATGCTCTGTGGAAGGTATTAAGAATATATGGTGTGGGAGGCAAGTTGTTAAAAGCAGTGGAAAGTTTTTATCGAGGATGTAAGGCATGTGTACGTGTAGGAAGAGAGGAAAGTGATTGGTTCTCAGTGAATGTAGGTTTGCGGCAGGGGTGTGTGATGTCTCCATGGTTGTTTAATTTGTTTATGGATGGGGTTGTTAGAGAGGTGAACGCAAGAGTTTTGGAAAGAGGGGCAAGTATGAAGTCTGTTGGGGATGAGAGAGCTTGGGAAGTGAGTCAGTTGTTGTTCGCTGATGATACAGCGCTGGTGGCTGATTCATGTGAGAAACTGCAGAAGCTGGTGACTGAGTTTAATAAAGTGTGTGAAAGAAGAAAGTTAAGAGTAAATGTGAATAAGAGCAAGGTTATTAGGTACAGTAGGGTTGAGGGTCAAGTCAATTGGGAGGTGAGTTTGAATGGAGAAAAACTGGAGGAAGTGAAGTGTTTTAGATATCTGGCAGTGGATCTGGCAGCGGATGGAACCATGGAAGCGGAAGTGGACCATAGGGTGGGGGAGGGGGCGAAAATTCTGGGAGCCTTGAAGAATGTGTGGAAGGCGAGAACATTATCTCGGAAAGCAAAAATGGGTATATTTGAAGGAATAGTGGTTCCAACAATGTTGTATGGTTGCGAGACGTGGGCTATGGATAGAGTTGTGCGCAGGAGGATGGATTTGCTGGAAATGAGATGTTTGAGGACAATATGTGGTGTGAGGTGGTTTGATCGAGTAAGTAAGGTAAGGGTAAGAGAGATGTGTGGAAATAAAAAGAGCGTGGTTGAGAGAGCAGAAGAGGGTGTTTTGAAATGGTTCGGGCACATGGAGAGAATGAGTGAGGAAAGATTGACCAAGAGAATATATGTGTCGGAGGTGGAGGGAACGAGGAGAAGAGGGAGACCAAATTGGAGGTGGAAAGATGGAGTGAAAAAGATTTTGTGTGATCGGGGCCTGAACATGCAGGAGGGTGAAAGGAGGGCAAGGAATAGAGTAAATTGGAGCGATGTGGTATACCGGGGTTGACGTGCTGTCAGTGGATTGAATCAAGGCATGTGAAGCGTCTGGGGTAAACCATGGAAAGCTGTGTAGGTATGTATATTTGCGTGTGTGGACGTATGTATATATATGTGTATGGGGGTGGGTTGGGCCATTTCTTTCGTCTGTTTCCTTGCGCTACCTCGCAAACGCGGGAGACAGCGGCAAAAAAAAAAAAAAAAGAAATATATATATATATATATATATATATATATATATATATATATATATATATATATATATATATATATATATATATATATATATATATGTGTGTGTGTGTGTGTGTGTGTGTGTATGTGTGTGGGGGCATCTCGGATGATTGAATATATGAGAAATATGAGAAAATGATGCAATCAGTCAAATTCGATAGACCCAACTCTTGAAGCTGGAAATGCTATACAGGAGGAAGAGATGGTATAAGGAAAAAAATTCCTCTGCTTTGCTGTTCGAGAAAATGAAGAGGCAACTTATCGGTTACTACTAGTGTGGTCGGTCTCTACACAGAAAGTATGGGGAACAGCGGCCAGTTGCGTGCTACGTGTCCAAGCCTTAGTGGCTGGAACACACGCACACAACACACGCACATAGCTTAGGAGAGCAGGGTGAGGCAGAAGTACACCTGCGGAACGAAGGGAAGGAAGCAACATCACGAGAGATGGGAGGGAATGGTTAAAGAGAAGTGATAGCAGGAGAAAGCTTCTGATTTCACTCTGGCAATAGTGTTTCAAGTTTATGCTTCTATTAATGTTGTGTTGTTCTTTCCTTTGCAGTTGAAGATAGAACTTCCCTAGACACGCCGGCAGTGCTCCATTTTAAGATGAGCAGACCCCTGTAACTAGGGAGTAACTGCTCCCAACAAATTTAATGAAGGCATCTTTACAACATCTCCAGCCTGTAAGGAAGTAGATTCTTTTGATGTTCCTTACGTGCAGGCCGGAGTGCAGGATATGGTTATGCCCGAATTGTGGTATATATTCGTTTTTTTTTTTTTTTTTTTTTTTTTTTTTATACTTTGTCGCTGTCTCCCGCGTTTGCGAGGTAGCGCAAGGAAACAGACGAAAGAAATGGCCCAACCCCCCCCCCCATACACATGTACATACACACGTCCACACACGCAAATATACATACCTACACAGCTTTCCATGGTTTACCCCAGACGCTTCACATGCCTTGCTTCAATCCACTGACAGCACGTCAACCCCTGTATACCACATGACTCCAATTCACTCTATTTCTTGCCCTCCTTTCACCCTCCTGCATGTTCAGGCCCCGATCACACAAAATCTTTTTCACTCCATCTTTCCACCTCCAATTTGGTCTCCCTCTTCTCCTCGTTCCCTCCACCTCCGACACATATATCCTCTTGGTCAATCTCTCCTCACTCATTCTCTCCATGTGCCCAAACCATTTCAAAACACCCTCTTCTGCTCTCTCGACCACGCTCTTTTTATTTCCACACATCTCTCTTACCCTTACGTTACTTACTCGATCAAACCACCTCACACCACACATTGTCCTCAAACATCTCATTTCCAGCACATCCATCCTCCTGCGCACATCTCTATCCATAGCCCACGCCTCGCAACCATACAGCATTGTTGGAACCACTATTCCCTCAAACATACCCATTTTTGCTTTCCGAGATAATGTTCTCGACTTCCACACATTTTTCAAGGCTCCCAAAATTTTCGCCCCCTCCCCCACCCTATGATCCACTTCCGCTTCCATGGTTCCATCCGCTGACAGATCCACTCCCAGATATCTAAAACACTTCACTTCCTCCAGTTTTTCTCCATTCAAACTCACCTCCCAATTGACTTGACCCTCACCCCTACTGTACCTAATAACCTTGCTCTTATTCACATTTACTCTCAACTTTCTTCTTCCACACACTTTACCAAACTCAGTCACCAGCTTCTGCAGTTTCTCACATGAATCAGCCACCAGCGCTGTATCATCAGCGAACAACAATTGACTCACTTCCCAAGCTCTCTCATCCCCAACAGACTTCATACTTGCCCCTCTTTCCAGGACTCTTGCATTTACCTCCTTTACAACCCCATCCATAAACAAATTAAACAACCATGGAGACATCACACACCCCTGCCGCAAACCTACATTCACTGAGAACCAATCACTTTCCTCTCTTCCTACACGTACACATGCCTTACATCCTCGATAAAAACTTTTCACTGCTTCTAACAACTTGCCTCCCACACCATATATTCTTAATACCTTCCACAGAGCATCTCTATCAACTCTATCATATGCCTTCTCCAGATCCATAAATGCTACATACAAATCCATTTGCTTTTCTAAGTATTTCTCACATACATTCTTCAAAGCAAACACCTGATCCACACATCCTCTACCACTTCTGAAACCGCACTGCTCTTCCCCAATCTGATGCTCTGTACATGCCTTCACCCTCTCAATCAATACCCTCCCATATAATTTACCAGGAATACTCAACAAACTTATACCTCTGTAATTTGAGCACTCACTCTTATCCCCTTTGCCTTTGTACAATGGCACTATGCACGCATTCCGCCAATCCTCAGGCACCTCACCATGAGTCATACATACATTAAATAACCTTACCAACCAGTCAACAATACAGTCACCCCCTTTCTTAATAAATTCCACTGCAATACCATCCAAACCTGCTGCCTTGCCGGCTTTCATCTTCCGCAAAGCTTTTACTACCTCTTCTCTGTTTACCAAATCATTTTCCCTAACCCTCTCACTTTGCACACCACCTCGACCAAAACACCCTATATCTGCCACTCTGTCATCAGACACATTCAACAAACCTTCAAAATACTCATTCCATCTCCTTCTCACATCACCGCTACTTGTTATCACCTCCCCATTTACGCCCTTCACTGAAGTTCCCATTTGCTCCCTTGTCTTACGTACCCTATTTACCTCCTTCCAGAACATCTTTTTATTCTCCCTAAAATTTACTGATAGTCTCTCACCCCAACTCTCATTTGCCCTTTTTTTCACCTCTTGCACCTTTCTCTTGACCTCCTGTCTCTTTCTTTTATACTTCTCCCACTCAATTGCATTTTTTCCCTGCAAAAATCGTCCAAATGCCTCTCTCTTCTCTTTCACTAATACTCTTACTTCTTCATCCCACCACTCACTACCCTTTCTAAACAGCCCACCTCCCACTCTTCTCATGCCACAAGCATCTTTTGCGCAATCCATCACTGATTCCCTAAATACATCCCATTCCTCCCCGACTCCCCTTACTTCCATTGTTCTCACCTTTTTCCATTCTGTACACAGTCTCTCCTGGTACTTCCCCACACAGGTCTCCTTCCCAAGCTCACTTACTCTCACCACCTTCTTCACCCCAACATTCACTCCTCTTTTCTGAAAACCCATACTAATCTTCACCTTAGCCTCCACAAGATAATGATCAGACATCCCTCCAGTTGCACCTCTCAGCACATTAACATCCAAAAGTCTCTCTTTCGCACGCCTGTCAATTAACACGTAATCCAATAACGCTCTCTGGCCATCTCTCCTACTTACATAAGTATACTTATATATATCTCGCTTTTTAAACCAGGTATTCCCAATCATCAGTCCTTTTTCAGTACATAAATCTACAAGCTCTTCACCATTTCCATTTACAACACTGAACACCCCATGCATACCAATTATTCCCTCAACTGCCACATTACTCACCTTTGCATTCAAATCACCCATCACTATAACCCGGTCTCGTGCATCAAAACCGCTAACACACTCATTTAGCTGCTCCCAAAACACTTGCCTCTCATGATCTTTCTTCTCATGCCCAGGTGCATATGCACCAATAATCACCCACCTCTCTCCATCAACTTTCAATTTTACCCATATTAATCGAGAATTTACTTTCTTACATTCTATCACATACTCCCACAACTCCTGTTTCAGGAGTATTGCTACTCCTTCCCTTGCTCTTGTCCTCTCACTAACCCCTGACTTCACTCCCCAGACATTTCCAAACCACTCTTCCCCTTTACCCTTGAGCTTCGTTTCACTCAGAGCCAAAACATCCAGGTTCCTTTCCTCAAACATACTACCTATCTCTCCTTTTTTCACATCTTGGTTACATCCACACACATTTAGGCACCCCACTCTGAGCCTTCGAGGAGGATGATCACTCCCCGCGTGACTCCTTCTTCTGTTTCCCATTTTAGAAAGTTAATACAAGGAGGGGAGGATTTCCGGCCCCCCGCTCCCGTCCCCTCTAGTCGCTTTCTACGACACGCGAGGAATACGTGGGAAGTATTCTTTCACCCCTATCCCCAGGGATAATATACATATATATATACATATACACACACACACACACACACACACACATATGCACATACACACACACACACACACATACATATATATACATATGAAAAATGTAAGAACAATTTAGAAACAAACTTTTAGCTTGAAATGAATGAAAAAAAAATGAATGTCACATAATGGTTCAACCTCTGGCTATGGAAAAGGAAATGTACAATTTATTCACACAAACGTCAATAGCAGTTCTCATCAATTTCACCACTGTGTCAATAAGCTTCAATGTCTAAGCTACATTTTTCTCCAACTTCACTATTTTCTTGTCAAAAACACCATGCATGAAAACTATCACTCCATTAACACAACTATAAACATTTACTTCCCCTTTAAAAGTTCTGGGGAAGTCTGTCTCGATACAAGGTGGAATTGTGGACTCTGAAATACAGTATTATCATAATGGGAAATGAGTGACGTTCTGAGATACGTGTAGGTGTTTTACATTATAATATCGAGAGAGATCATCGTTAAGGTAGCGGTGCTTATCAAGATTGTGTGAGTTAGGCATCATCAAGTCTCAACAGACATCATCAAGGCTCTTACCAGCAAGTGTAAGCAGAGGTCATTAAGAATCAACATAGATCATTAAGCCTCGGCGAAAATGATTTTACATCAGCATTAGTCATTAAGCAGCAGAAGAGGATTATTTAGCATTAGTCGATGTGAGATATAACAGTAGATCACTAATCCAAACTAGAGTTTACCTAAGAATCACCAACGGTCAGTACTCTTCAGGATAGGGTTGTCAAGCCTTTGGTGGAGGTACAGAGTCTTTGCCATGGTAGCTTACCAAGAACCAGCGTCGGTAACTAAGGTTGATCGTTGATTGAACAGAGTCAGCAGAGATCACTGAAGATCAGTAGATTCGGCTGATTATCATCATCTGTGATTCAGTTTCGCCAACCGTCAACTCGCGAGAAAAGTTATGCCAAGCGTCAGCTCGTCAGAGAGGTTACACCAAACGTCAGCTTGTGAGAGAGGTTTTACAAGCGTCAGCTCGTCAGATAGGCTTTTCCGAGCGTCAGCTCGTCAAATAGGCTTTTCCGAGCGTCAGCTCGTCAAATAGGTTTCGGAAAGCGTCAGCTCATCAGATAGGTTTCTCCAAGCGTCAGCTCGACAGATAGGTTTCTCCAAGCATCATCTTGTCAGAGAGGTTTCACCAAACGTCAGCTTGTAAGAAAAGTCATGCAAAGTGTCAACTTCTCAGGAAAGTTTCTCCAAGGGTCAGCTCATGAAAAAGATATGCTCATATACTGCCATGTTTATCATAAGTGATGTAGTTAGAGCGTAAAAGACTCATAGATTCATAAATCTTACCACAGAAATTCTTCAAATGATACGGTGAATACATTTTTTACGTTATTTGTTTCATCCATCTTTTAAAAGCAGTTCCAGTAAATCTAGTTGGGTTAGGTTACTTAGAAACCAGGGTATCAACCCCTGTCCTGTCTCCTCTGGAGTGGTAGGTGAGGAGGGGCCTCCTGCTGGACTACCCTGCCTCCACCTACAATGCTGGATGGGGAGGGCCCTTTTCCTTTATCATCGTATCTCCATCTATAGTGTTTGGTGAAGAGGAGCCTTTTGTATTACTACCCTCCTATTTACATATTCATACAAAAGGAAGAGTAGAAATGAGACATTTTTACAAAATTATTATAAAGGCTTCCAGGAGAAGAAATACTTAAGATGTAGGATATGTTGAGCTTCCCCTTGGAGCCTTCTACAGTCGTGGAGACAAAGGAACGACCATTTGGTCAGATAGCCCCCTGGGTTTTGTGTAGTAGGAGGCCATAACCAGATTCCCAAGTTCGCTTAGAACATAGCTCAACATGGGAACGAACCAGCGTTATCCAATTGTCTGGCACGGATTCCAGATGTACTTAGCCTTCCACCCTCACGCCAGGGCGCAACCTACAAAGATACATAGAGGAAACGGTTGGTAGGTAAATACGGTCTGTTGTCTAGTGGGGAAAGGGGAGAGTTACGACACCATAAACGGCAGTGTTCTAGCTGAGTGATGGCACTTGTGGAGGTGGTGCTGGAGGAGAATGATGATGGCAGAAGTGGTGATTTTCTCTTTAAGTGAAGGCACTTTAAGGCACTGTAGTAGAATAGTGATGATGTCAGAGGCTCATTCTCCGCGAAGATTTGGTGTATCTTCAAGATTCTTTTTTCTTTTTAGACATGAGATGATATCAAAGGTTCATTCTCTTTGAAAATGCTCTATTCCTTTTGCAGGCAAGAGATGATATCAAAGTTAAAATTTCATTAATCTTTTCTTTTTTTGTGCTTGTGTTATTGTGGGGTTATGGTGTATATGTGTGTATGCGTATATACGCATATGACTGTATGTATTTGTGTGTGTGTGTGTGTGTGTGTGTGTGTGTGTGTGTGTGTGTGTGTGTGTGTGTGTGTGTGTGTGTGTGTGTTTCTGTGTGTGTGTGTGTGTGTGTGTGTGTGTGTGTGTGTGTGTGTGTGTGTGTGTGTGTTCGTTTCAGCTTTATACACAGGATGTTCATTAGGTGAATGGCCATTATGTGCTGCAGATAGATGCAGTACGTGTTGTCTGTCGCTCTGGAACCGTGAGGGCATGGTAAAATCTAACTGTATATTCTGTCAGAATAGGTTTAGTGAGTGTCAGGTGAATATTCAGTTTACATGAAAGGCAAATGGTTGTGTAGCTTTTCGGAGCAGGATATACAGTGTAAGCACAAGTACCATGTGTGTGTGTGTGCTGTAGTATGGTTTACAAACTAATTCATATCTTCATATCCTACGTCTATATATGTATATATATACATATATATATATATATATATATATATATATATATATATATATATATATATATATATATATATATATATATATATATATATATATATATATATATATATAAACATATATATATATATATATATATATATATATATATATATATATATATATATATATATATATATATATATATATATATATATATATATATATATATATATGTGATCGGGGCCTGAACATGCAGGAGGGTGAAAGGAGGGCAAGAAATAGAGTGAATTGGAGTCATGTGGTATACAGGGGTTGACGTGCTGTCAGTGGATTGAAGCAAGGCATGTGAAGCGTCTGGGGTAAACCATGGAAAGCTGTGTAGGTATGTATATTTGCGTGTGTGGACGTGTGTATGTACATGTGTATGGGGGGGGGGTTGGGCCATTTCTTTCGTCTGTTTCCTTGCGCTACCTCGCAAACGCGGGAGACAGCGACAAAGTATAAAAAAAAAAAAAAAAAAAAAAAAAAAAAAAAAAAAAAAAAATATATATATGTATATATATACATATATATATATATATATATATATATATATATATATATATATATATATATATATATATATATATATATATCTTTCTTTCATACTATTCGCCATTTCCCGCATTAGCGAGGTAGCATTAATAAAGAACAGAGGACTGGGCCTTTGAGGGAATATCCTCACCTGGCCCCCTTCTCTGTTCCTTCTTTTGGAAAAAAAAGAAAAATGAGAGGGGAGGAATTCCAGCCCCCCGCTCCCTTCCCTTTTAGTCGCCTTCTACGACATGCAGGGAATACGTGGGAAGTATTCTTTCTCCCCAATCCCCAGGGAGGATATATATATATATATATATATATATATATATATATATATATATATATATATATATATATATATATATATATATATATATATATATATACATATATATATATATATATATATATATATATATATATATATATATATATATATATATATATATATATATATATATATATATATATATATATATATATATATATATGTATATATATATATATATATATATATATATATATATATATATATATATATATATATATATATATATATATATATATATATATATATATATGTATATATATATATATGTATATATATATATATATATTTGTATATATATATATATATATTATATATATATATATATATATATATATATATATATATATATATATATATATATATATATATATATATATATATATATGTATGTATGTATATATATAGATGGATAGATAGATAGACAGATATAGATTTATATATCCTAGGCTAGGTAATCAATTTTCGACCAATTCCGAAGGGATGATGAACAGCTGGGTTGTGTGGACGTTTTCTTGATATTATCTTATTTGCTCCTGTGACATTCGGTGTTACTAATCCATTAGTCTCTTCGGTTTTGCTTTGTCACGTCTATCACTTCACGAAGTAAGAAATCTTCTGTAGTTGTCATGTTTCTTTTCGTATCCTGTTAATGATTCAGCCCCTCAGCTAAAAGTAGTTTTCTTGGTTGGTGAAGCAAAAATATCGAGACAAGTGCTTCTTAGAAAAAATTTCTCAATACATTTGGCGAATGATTATACAAGATTAAAGGTGAATACATCCATTGTCTTTGGCTTACCTTTGATGGCAAATTAGATCGGCTCATTCTGCATGTCGATGAAATTTGTTTTTTGATCATTGTTTAAGCTCTGCAAGACAGATCTTATTTACTTTGGTAGTTCTGGCTCTAGTCTGGTTAACCATTGACGAGAAACAACTGTATTGACAGCTCTATTTTAAAAAATACGTATAATCCCAAGTAAGTATTTCTGGTCGACTCTTATATGGCGTAAGATTTGCTGAGATATATTCAATTACCATTCACCATTATTTATAGGTTGTGACTTTACAAGTGGACTGTGTTCTCCGAAATTAATAGATTTCACACATGGCCCATTGAACGACCTCACACTTTTTAATGTGCCTTCCAACTTTTTAAAGAAATGCATTAGTGGTAGGTGAACGACAGGTAAAGTACAAATGAAATATTACAAATATTTAACAAATGCATTAGTGGTAAGTAAACGACTGGTAAAGTACAAACGAATTATCATTATTATTTACCAAATGCATTAGTAGTAAGTAAACGACAGGTAAAGTGTGAATGAATTATGATAATTACTTACCAAATGCCTTTTCTATGTAATGGACAGCATCATCTCTGTTATCCATCGTTGGTACTTGTTACGTTCTGTAACATCAACATTTTCTATATGCCCTTCGACAATGAATAACACTACAGAGTTTGCGATATCTATCGCCTTGCTATGTGATAAAGGTCGTCACATCTCTTTTTACAACGCCACTTCTCAATCACTTCGATTTTAGTCTGCGTTTGGTCCACCTCATTCGTCAGAGTGAACCGAAGTAAATTCGATCAAGATTGGTTGCTCCTTAATCTATATTCAGACGGTCGTCATCTTCAGCGGTCACACCATTTATGTATCAACATTATAGCAGATACATGGTATGATCTGATACTTTGAATCTGTCTGCCTGTATCGGAAAATTTCCCATGTCTGTGATCTCCTCTGCTCTTTTGGTACTCATATATTCAAGGTGAGGATATTCCCTCAAAGGCCCAGTCCTCTGTTCTTAACGCTACCTCGCTAATGCGGGAAATAGCGAATAGTGTGAAAGAAAAGAAAGATATTCAAAATCTAAATCAACTTTTTTTCTGTCCCATGCTGTTACTTGTTTCAGCTTGCAAATAAGGAACATTATGTCAGATTCTGTGGCTGGAATCTTTTCTGGACCCTTCAAGGCTATTCCTTTTTCTGCACTTTCTTTCCCCCGTGAGCGGTATGTAAAGCAAGACCAACAAAATATACATTTTATGCAATGGACAAAAATTCATTTTATGGTACCATTTTGGGTCCCTCGAGCATATGCAAGATATATGAACCTGTTAACACACACCAATGCATCTTAAATCAGCATGTGTTGCAAAGTTGCTTTTGTAGACATAGATATTAAATAAATGGCTGACACTATCAATATACTCTTTTTATAGGTTTGTTATCGAACAAAATAAGCTTCTCTTCTTTATAAATCTCAAGAACTTTTGAAGTTTTCTCCAATATGTAGGGCTCGATGCCTAATCCCAGAGCTTAACTGATTATGATATCATTCGTCTGATAATTGGTTTGTTTGTAGCATTCCTTGTGTCTCTAAAATTAATGAAACACCAAGCAATTTGCAATGTAACGACCAAGAAGCTATTTGGTAGTTTTTAAGTAGTTCCATATATATGTATATATATATATATATATATATATATATATATATATATATATATATATATATATATATATATATATAAATATACATATATATCTTTTTTTCATACTATTCGCCATTTCCCGCATTAGCGAGGTAGCGTTGAGAACAGAGGACTGGGCCTTTGAGGGAATATCCTCACCTGGCCCCCTTCTCTGTTCCTCTCTTGGAAAATTAAAAACAAAAGCGAGAGGGGAGGATTTCCTGCCACCCGCTCCCTCCCCTTTTAGTCGCCTTCTATGACATGCAGGGAATACGTGGGAAGTATTCTTTCTCCCCTATCCCCAGGGATATAAATATATATATATATATATATATATATATATATATATATATATATATATATATATATTTTTTTTTTTTCAAACTATTCGCCATTTCCCGCGTTAGCAAGGTAGCGTTAAGAACAGAGGACTGGGCCTCTGAGGGAATATCCTCACCTGGCCCCCTTCTCTGTTCCTTCTTTTGGAAAAAAAAAAAAACATCCCACTATATGAAAAACTTTGATGTTGGACATGTCCCTCTAAGGTTGAACAAGTCTAAGCACCTGCTTAATGTGATCGATCAGAACTTTGGCACACTGGCATTTTGCCGTCGTTGGCTGGACCGTTTAGGTATATAAGCAAGTACCTGATAGCCCTTAAAGATCTCTGTGATAAGGGGATCGTGGACCCATACCCTAGACTCTGTGATGTGAAGAGCTGCTACACTGCACAGTTTGAGCACACAATTGTGCTTCGACCCACCTGCAAGGAGGTGGTTACCCGTGGCGATGATTATTAGATCACCTCATATGTTGTACTTTCAGTCAGCAGATGATTGTGGATTGGATTCCAGAATTTTCTTTAAGGGAATATAATTAGATTTATATCAGCACAGCTTATTTGTTGATACTTTTACGACTTAATCAGCTAACATGATTTTCATGACAGTCTTGTTGCACATCATTGGTTTTTCTTTTCTGCCATGAAGGTGCCATTCCCAAATTCTGGTTTCAAGAGAAGAAAATGATGGTTGAATACTGCTGCAGTGAGCCATGCTCAAGTTACTATTTGGATTTACATTTGCCTTTGTAGATAGGATGCTTTCAGAATGCATAAAACTATGTAAATTCATGAAGACAGTGGCACAGTCATCTCACGATGTATTAATTGTCAATTCCCTTATGTTCATTATTCATGCTAATATTTGAACTTGGTATTGTGTTGATATATTTAACAACAGTTTTATTAATTTCAACATGTAAAACTTTATTGAATAAGAAAGATTGGATGTACTGAATAGTTTGAGTGGTATCCTTACATTTTTTGTAAAATACTGTGAGTAAACTGATGTTTGTATTTCAGAGTAATCTATGTGGAAACTAATTTGAACATTGTCCTCTGCACATTCCAAGTGTTGGGCGCCCATCAGCAGTATTTGTATATGATTACATATGCTGGTATACCTTTTACAGCAAAGTGCAATGATATATTGTTTAATGTTTTATATATATATATATATATATACATATATATATATATATATATATATATATATATATATATATATATATATATATATATATATATATATATATATATATATATATATATATATATATGGGATGTCTTTTTCATAAATATGTTGTTCGGTGGAATGAATACGATAAAACAAGCAGAAATATCGCTACAGACGTATGGGTAGATGAAGGGTTGTGTGTGTGTATGTGTGTGTGTGTGTGTGTGTGTGTGTGTGTGTGTACATCGCAACGGGGCTCGGGGTCTAAAAGGGGACCCGGAATTTCCTGGGATCTCAGAAAATGGAGAAAATCAACAGAGCGCTCCATTCCACCCCTCTCTCATCTTCCATACCCTTTTTGGCCTTACAGCTCATAACATAAAACCTTAGTGGATAAAAACAGGATGACTAATGGAGAAGGGAAGGGGACCCGAAAGGAACTTTGTACCCACTGATAAAATTCCTCTTAGGGTCCCTGGGTAGATGCATGTTACTGTCTGAGTCTGGTAGAGTGTGTGGAAGGAGGAAGCTGAGAGTAAATGTAAATAAGAGCAAGGTTATTATGTTTAGCTGGGCAGAGAAACAGGTTAGTTGGGGTGTGAGTTTGAAGGAAGAAAACTGGGAGAAAGTGAAATGTTATAGATGCCTGCAAGTGGCCATGGCAGAGCATGGGCAAATGGCATGGATGAGTCATAGGGTGGGAGAGGCGGTGAAGGTTCTAGGAGCACTGATGAATGTGTAAAAATGTGAGTCACTATTTGGGAGGGTGAAAATGAATGTGGTTGAATGTATAACAGTCCCAACGATGATGTATGGATGCGCGACATGGGCTACAGATGACGATGTGCAGATCAGATTGGTTGCAGTGGAAATAAAATGTGTGTAGGTGTTATAATGATATAACAGTTGAAAGAGCAGAAGAGGATGTGCTGAGATGATCTGGACACATGGAGAGAATAGAGATGAGGTTGACAAGGAGAATACACGACTTTACTTGAGTTTACATGAGAAGGACAGACAACAGAAAGCCTGATCGGCCCACGACTGTGTTGTCTCAAAAAAAAAAAAATATATAAATTGACAGAAGTGGTGGGGCCAAGGAGAAGGGGGAGACTAAAGTGGATATGGAAGGCTGGAGTGAAAAAGATTTTGAGTGTTCGTGGACTGAGCTTGCGGGATATATTTACCTAAAACGATACAGTGGGCGAAATGCTGTCAGTGGACTGAACCAGGGCATATGAGGCAACTAGGGGAAACCAGGGAAAGGTCTGTGGGGACTGTTCATGGATACGGAGCTGAGCATTGCACATGACAGCTAGGAAAATGGATTTAAGCGAGCAAGGGCTTTTCATCAGCTCCTGGCGCTACCTCTCTAACTCGGAAAACGGCGAAGAAAGATATGGATATATAGATATGTATATGTGCGTGTGTGGACGTGTATGTATATACATGTGTATGTGTATGGGTTGGGCCATTCTTTCGTCTGTTTCCTTGCGCTACCTCGCTAATGAGGGTGACAGTGACAAAGTATAACAAAATAATAAATAGAATATATATATATATATATATATATATATATATATATATATATATATATATATATATATATATGTATATATATATATATATATATATATATATATATATATATATATATATATATATATATATATATTAATATATATATATATATATATATATATATATATATATATATATATATATATATATATATATATATATATATATATATATATATATATATACATATATATATATATATATATATATATATATATATATATATATATATATATATATATATATGGGTAAAACTGAAAGTTGATGGAGAGAGATGGGTGATTATTGGTGCATATGCACCTGGGCATGAGAAGAAAGATCATGAGAGGCAAGTGTTTTGGGAGCAGCTGAATGAGTGTGTTAGTGGTTTTGATGCACGAGACCGGGTTATAGTGTTGGGTGATTTGAATGCAAAGGTGAGTAATGTGGCAGTTGAGGGAATAATTGGTATACATGGGGTGTTCAGTGTTGTAAATGGAAATGGTGAAGAGCTTGTAGATTTATGTGCGGAAAAAGGACTGATGATTGGGAATACCTGGTTTAAAAAGCGAGATATACATAAGTATACTTATGTAAGTAGGAGAGATGGCCAGAGAGCGTTATTGGATTACGTGTTAATTGACAGGCACGCGAAAGAGAGACTTTTGGATGTTGATGTGCTGAGAGGTGCAACTGGAGGGATGTCTGTTCATTATCTTGTGGAGGCTAAGGTGAAGATTTGTATGGGTTTCCAGAAAAGAAGAGTGAATGTTGCGGTGAAGAGGGTGGTGAGAGTAAGTGAGCTTGGGAAGGAGACTTGTGTGAGGAAGTACCAGGAGAGACTGAGTACAGAATGGAAAAAGGTGAGAACAATGGAAGTAAAGGGAGTGGGGGAGGAATGGGATGTATTTAGGGAATCAGTGATGGATTGCGCAAAAGATGCTTGTGGCATGAGAAGAGTGGGAGGTGGGTTGATTAGAAAGGGTAGTGAGTGGTGGGATGAAGAAGTAAGAGTATTAGTGAAAGAGAAGAGAGAGGCATTTGGACGATTTTTGCAGGGAAAAAATGAAACTGAGTGGGAGACGTATAAAAGAAAGAGACAGGAGGTCAAGAGAAAGGTGCAAGAGGTGAAAAAAAGGGCAAATGAGAGTTGGGGTGAGAGAGTATCATTAAATTTTAGGGAGAATAAAAAGATGTTCTGGAAGGAGGTAAATAAAGTGCGTAAGACAAGGGAGCAAATGGGAATTTCAGTGAAGGGCGCAAATGGGGAGGTGATAACAAGTAGTGGTGATGTGAGAAGGAGATGGAGTGAGTATTTTGAAGGTTTGTTGAATGTGTTTGATGATAGAGTGGCAGATATAGGGTGTTTTGGTCGAGGTGGTGTGCAAAGTGCGAGGGTTAGGGAAAATGATTTGGTAAATAGAGAAGAGGTAGTAAAAGCTTTGCGGAAGATGAAAGCCGGCAAGGCAGCAGGTTTGGATGGTATTGTAGTGGAATTTATTAAAAAAGGGGGTGACTGTATTGTTGACTGGTTGGTAAGGTTATTTAATGTATGTATGACTCATGGTGAGGTGCCTGAAGATTGGCGGAATGCGTGCATAGTGCCATTGTACAAAGGCAAAGGGGATAAGAGTGAGTGCTCAAATTACAGAGGTATAAGTTTGTTGAGTATTCCTGGCAAATTATATGGGAGGGTATTGATTGAGAGGGTGAAGGCATGTACAGAGCATCAGATTGGGGAAGAGCAGTGTGGTTTCAGAAGTGGTAGAGGATGTGTGGATCAGGTGTTTGCTTTGAAGAATGTATGTGAGAAATACTTAGAAAAGCAAATGGATTTGTATGTAGCATTTATGGATCTGGAGAAGGCATATGATAGAGTTGATAGAGATGCTCTGTGGAAGGCATTAAGAATATATCGTGTGGGAGGCAAGTTGTTAGAAGCAGTGAAAAGTTTTTATCAAGGATGTAAGGCATGTGTACGTGTAGGAAGAGAGGAAAGTGATTGGTTCTCAGTGAATGTAAGTTTGCGGCAGGGGTGTGTGATGTCTCCATGGTTGTTTAATTTGTTTATGGATGGGGTTGTTAGGGAGGTGAATGCAAGAGTTTTGGAAAGAGGGGCAAGTATGAAGTCTGTTGTGGATGAGAGAGCTTGGGAAGTGAGTCAGTTGTTGTTCGCTGATGATACAGCGCTGGTGGCTGATTCATGTGAGAAACTGCAGTTAAGAGTAAATGTGAATAAGAGGAAGGTTATTAGGTACAGTAGGGTTGAGGGTCAAGTCAATTGGGAGGTGAGTTTTAATGGAGAAAAACTGGAGGAAGTGAAGTGTTTTAGATATCTGGGAGTGGATCTGGCAGCGGATGGAAACATGGAAGCGGAAGTGGATCATAGGGTGGGGGAGGGGGCGAAAATTCTGGGAGCCTTGAAGAATGTGTGGAAGTCGAGAACATTATATCGGAAAGCAAAAATGGGTATGTTTGAAGGAATAGTGGTTCCAACAATGTTGTATGGTTGCGAGGCGTGGACTATGGATAGAGTTGTGCGGAGGAGGGTGGATGTGCTGGAAATGAGATGTTTGAGGACAATGTGTGGTGTGAGGTGGTTTGATCGAGTAAGTAACGTAAGGGTAAGAGAGATGTGTGGAAATAAAAAGAGCGTGGTTGAGAGAGCAGAAGAGGGTGTTTTGAAATGGTTTGGTCACATGGAGAGAATGAGTGAGGAAAGATTGGCCAAGAGGATATATGTGTCGGAGGTGGAGGGAACGAGGAGAAGAGGGAGACCAAATTGGAGGTGGAAAGATGGAGTGAAAAAGATTTTGTATGATCGGGGCCTGAACATGAAGGAGGGTGAAAGGAGGGCAAGGAATAGAGTGAATTGGAGCGATGTGGTATACCGGGGTTGACGTGCTGTCAGTGGATTGAATCAAGGCATGTGAAGCGTCTGGGGTAAACCATGGAAAGCTGTGTAGGTATATATATTTGCGTGTGTGGACGTATGTATATACATGTATATGGGGGTGGGTTGGGCCATTTCTTTCGTCTGTTTCCTTGCGCTACCTCGCAAACGCGGGAGACAGCGACAAAGCAAAGAAAAAAAAAAAAAAAAATATATATATATATATATATATATATATATATATATATATATATATATATATATATATATATTGGAAAGGATCACAATTTTGCGCGTGATCAAGATATTCCTATGAGTCCACGGGGAAAATGAAACACGAAAAGTTCCCAAGTGCACTTTCGTGTAATAATCACATCATCAGGGGAGACACAAGAGAGAAATATAACAGTCAGTTATATATATATATATATATATATATATATATATATATATATATATATATATATATATATATATATATATATATATATATATATATATATATATATATATATATATATATATATATATATATATATATATATATATATATATATATATATATATATATATATATATATATATATATATATATATTACTCCCCCTACTGGTAATACTATTATTATTATTATTATTATTATTATTATTATTATTATTATTATTATTATTATTATTGTTATTATTATTATTATTATTATTATTATCATTATTATTATTATTATTATTATCATTATTATCATCATTATTATTACTATCATTATTATTATTATTCTCCCGTATCATATCTAACACGATCCTTAACCGTTACTGCACAGCTGTTGACATCACTGAACTCTGTTACTTGCAACATCAGCACCATTACCTTGGTATCTCGAATCTCACCATTAACATTTTTGATTGATTAACTTGATCATCACTACTACACTACCTTTCACACCTCTAGCAAACACACCATTAAGATCATCTTTACCGTCTTAACACACTGCTGCCGCTCATCCACCGCCAGCGGGTCAGGCAAAGCTTATATAAGATACAGTAGTTAACACGTTAGACATTCTGTTGCTACGCTCACCGCGACGCAATCCAGAGGCTCTCTCTCTCTCTCTCTCTCTCTCTCTCTCTCTCTCTCTCTCTCTCTCTCTCTCTCTCTCTCTCTCTCTCTCTCTCTCTCCAGTCCACTGTAGACACTCAAAGATTCCTATGATCTTAGACCCTTCTACACTGTTACCTCCAACTCGGTGTTGTGAGGCAGCCACTGCCTTGGGAGGGTTACTGACCCTCCCCTCATCAATTGACGTTCCCTCCCCACCTCCCATGTGAAATTTTGCCTTCCCCTTCCTTCCTCCTCATCTACTCCGACGATCACCACCATCTCTATTCTTATTACCTCTACAGAATGAGACTAGTACTTCTAAGATCTCTTATTGTTCCTGTTAACAATGGAAGATGTCGCTTCCATTTAATCTAGTCTCTCTCTCTCTCTCTCTCTCTCTCTCTCTCTCTCTCTCTCTCTCTCTCTCTCTCTCTCTCTCTCTCTCTCTCTCTCTCTCTCTCTCTCTCTCTCTCTCTCTCTCTCCTGGAATCCAGCCACTTAATTTTTCGCGTAAGGTAAGCAACGATTATATTCATGGTGCAAGTCAACTGTCTGCATTTCGACGAACTTGATTAAACAATATTGAAGAAAACGCAAATTTTTTCTCCAAAGAATCTCTCGTAACCCATGATGTCAGCAAAGATAGAAAAAAGTGTATTGTTGACATAAATCTGAAGCCGTGACTAATGAAATAGAAAATCGGGAGAGAGAGAGAGCAAGAGCGTGTGTGTGTGTGTGTGTGTGTGTGTGTGTGTGTCTGTGTGTGTGTGTGTGTGTGTGTGTGTGTGTATGTGTGTTTGTCTGTGTGTGTGTGTTTGTCTGTGTGTGTGTGTGTGTGTGTGTGTGTGTGTGTGTGTGTGTGTGTGTGTGTGTGTGTGTGTGTGTGTGTGTGTGTGTGTGTGTTTAACTACGACGAGATTTTTCTATAAGGCAAAGCTAAATGCATGGCGCTTACCTTGAAGAAAGAAAGAGAGGGAAAGATACTTAGAGAGAAACAGTCAAAAAGAAATATGAAAAGATGAAAAAAGGAAGAAGAGAAAAAAAATATTAATAAGAGAGAATGAAGGATGGAGAAGAGCAGACACGACATAAGACCCGGAGTGAGGGACAACAGGAGGCGAAGTATCAATATCTAACGTCGTCGAGTGGGAGGTAGTTTGATTCCGTTAACTTCACAGCCACAGTTGGAAGGCGCAAACGGAGACGCACTCTCATTGGAACCTCGTATAGAGATGTTATCTACCGCCCAGTGTTCATTGGCGTGCTTGTATCATTGGTGTGTATTGTATGTGGAATGCCGTCGTATCTTAAAGGGCATTGTGTGTGTGTGTAGGATGTCGAGCCCTAGGTGTGTTGCATGTGTTACATCTTGGGTGTAGTGTTACTGGTGTCTTTGCTACATGACGTGCGGGATTGGATTTTCTTGCTGTTGGATGAAGTATCGTGTGTGTGTGTGTGTGTGTGTGTGTGTGTGTGTGTGTGTGTGTGTGTGGGAACCTGAGTGTGATGCCGTCGGCTGTTGTATGGGGCAGAACGTGTCGAGAATCGTAGCTGTTAGCAACGTGCGTGTAGTAGATGGATGCCGAGCATGTAGCATCTTAATGAAGAGACTGTGTGTAGTTTCCACACTGAAGGATATCAGTCTCAGTGGGCTACAGATCCCCTTATGTGTACTGATTGAGCCAATGAAGCAGCCAGTCAGATACGTGTCACTGCCATTCCACGAGACTTGTCAAGGTTACTGTTGCTACGCTTCCTCTCTCTCTCTCTCTCTCTCTCTCTCTCTCTCTCTCTCTCTCTCTCTCTCTCTCTCTCTCTCTCTCTCTCTCTCTCTCTCTCTCTCTCTCTCTCTCTCTCTCTCTCTCTCTCTCTCTCTCTCTCTCTCTCTTCAATAAAACTCCATATCCCAAATGCCGAGTGAGAATTTCTATGGACATATTCCCTTAGATGTGTGGGAGTTTTCACACATGGGAATAACTATCGTAAGGAGTTATCAAACTGTCATCGCGTGAATGGCTTTCCATGAGGTTATTCAGAGGGTTGGAGGCTGGTAATGTAGCGTAGTGTGTGTGTGGGTGTGTCAGGCAGTAAGGGTAGGAGTGGCAGTTACAGTGTGAAATGTTTATGTTACTGCTGGTCTTATGACGTGTGTAGAGTAGGTGAGTATTGAGTGCATACTGTGTGTGTATGTATGTAAGTGTGTGTGTGTGTGTGTGTGTGTGTGTGTGTGTGTGTGTGTGTGTGTGTGTGTGTGTGTTGCAGCTGGGTGTGTGGGGTGTGTTGCCAATCACAAGCCATCGAATGAGTTTCAAATGTTTGTATGTGTGTAGCTGTGTATGTGTAACAGGTAGACTTGTAGTCTATATAACTGGGGTCGGTATATTCATCACATCATGATTCCGAGCGGAGAGTCCAGCAGCTATGTGTTAAGTTGTCAGGTGTTTGTAGATGTATGTATCACTCTGCCTATGTGCTTACTATTGGTGTTTTACGGTGACAGAGTTTTACAGTCGTGTTACCCCTTCTCTTAAACTTGTCTTAATCCTCTCTTTACTCTTGCAAACACACACACACACACACACACACACACACACACACACACACACACACACACACACATACACACACACACATTTATCGACTAGCACCGAGAGGAAGACCAGCACCTAGGCTGGGTGTGGGCCGCCTGCCACGCCCAATATTCGAACCCATGTAGGTCCGACCCCGGGATGACCCGTCCTGACTCATAGTCATTGATGGTCACTGAAATGCTCACTTAAACTTTTTCTTTCAGCCTTCAGAGCTTCCTTCCATACCCTTTGATGCAGATATCTATATAGATTTTCTTTCACATCTACACTGATCATGAATTCGAAATTGTTTCTCTTTAATCAATACCCCTTGAACGACCAATGAGCCTTCTGTGTATGCTTCTGCAACCATGTATCTACAGAGCCTGCTGAGGCAAATCCTTATATAGCACCCTCACTGTAGGTAATGCATCATCTCTTTTCTTCTTTTTCCCGAGTTGTTGATCATACCAATCATAATGAGTGTCTAGACTGGTAGAGGATAACATAGTATCTGACACTCTCAGAAAATCTCCATGTATCCAAATCTTGTGTTTTCCATGATACCCTCCTGTGGACAGTCAGTAAAATGATTGCTTCAACTTAGTTTTCTTCGCATCGATTAAATTCTTCTATCAGCAGGTTATTCTATTATTTCTATACGTGAAATCTATCATGAAGACTGTGTCTCTTCTTTGTGAGTTTATCATGACTAACTCTTCTTTTTCTATTAATCTACCTTTGTTTTTGCTATCAGAGCTCTTTAATGGATTATAGATTAATCACATAATTTAACATAATCGTATCTATTTCAATATCTCTAATCATATACTGTCAAAAGGTCATTTGCTCAGTATTACGTTATACACAGTTCCGGATTTCTCTCACTAACACAACTGAATATTGCTCTTACCTACTGAGCGTTCTGTCCTCCGCTACTTAACATCGAGAGGGAGAGACTGCAAAATCCAAATCATAACTGGCATGACTTAGGTCATAAAACACTTTGCCGTAAGTCTCAGTCTTTCACTCTCAGTACTTCCGCTATACAGGATTCATTGACGTTCCTTCCCTATCATGCTGTTGGGATCTGCAAACAAAACTTTCGATTTAAGGCCTTTTATATCCCTTTACACCTCCTCTATCTACACGGTGTAAGGTGCAACTTCGACCATACACCAACTCTCTGCAATCTTATTCATCCTTCAATAACTTTCTTCAGGCGCTTCATTTTCTCTCCCTCCTTCTGCAGGATCTCCTACAAGATATTCGCTACCTTCCTATTGAGTCTGTCTCTCCAGGTAAACATCCTGTGGCAAATTTCCTTCGACCTGACGACTTGAGAGATTTTTCTTCCCCTCGGGCTTCCTTCCCAGTTTCTTCCGTGCTGAATAAAATCTTTATTGCCCTGATTTTCTATTTCATTCCTGATCCCTTCTACTAATGCTATTTTGTGACTTTTTTGTGCGTTAGCTGAAAGGACAAGGGCAACTGAATGTTCTCATCAATGCCATCTCCCCAACTCTCTCTCTCTCTCTCTCTCTCTCTCTCTCTCTCTCTCTCTCTCTCTCTCTCTCTCTCTCTCTCTCTCTCTCTCTCTCTCTCTGATTGGCGGAATGCGTGCATAGTGCCATTGTACAAAGGCAAAGGGGATAAGAGTGAGTGCTCAAATTACAGAGGTATAAGTTTGTTGAGTATTCCTGGCAAATTATATGGGAGGGTATTGATTGAGAGGGTGAAGGCATGTACAGAGCATCAGATTGGGGAAGAGCAGTGTGGTTTCAGAAGTGGTTGAGGATGTGTGGATCAGGTGTTTGCTTTGAAGAATGTATGTGAGAAATACTTAGAAAAGCAAATGGATTTGTATGTAGCATTTATGGATCTGGAGAAGGCATATGATAGAGTTGATAGAGATGCTCTGTGGAAGGTATTAAGAATATATGGTGTGGGAGGCAAGTTGTTAAAAGCAGTGAAAAGTTTTTATCGAGGATGTAAGGCATGTTTACGTGTAGGAAGAGAGGAAAGTGATTGGTTCTCAGTGAATGTAGGTTTGCGGCAGGGGTGTGTGATGTCTCCATGGTTGTTTAATTTGTTTATGGATGGGGTTGTTAGGGAGGTGAATGCAAGAGATTTGGAAAGAGGGGCAAGTATGAAGTCTGTTGGGATGAGAGAGCTTGGGAAGTGAGTCAGTTGTTGTTCGCTGATGATACAGCGCTGGTGGCTGATTCATGTGAGAAACTGCAGAAGCTGGTGACTGAGTTTGGTAAAGTGTGTGAAAGAAGAAAGTTAAGAGTAAATGTGAATAAGAGCAAGGTTATTAGGTACAGTAGGGTTGTGGGTCAAGTCAATTGGGAGGTGAGTTTGAATGGAGAAAAACTGGAGGAAGTGAAGTGTTTTAGATATCTGGGAGTGGATCTGGCAGCGGATGGAAACATGGAAGCGGAAGTGGATCATAGGGTGGGGGAGGGGGTGAAAATTCTGGGAGCCTTGAAGAATGTGTGGAAGTCGAGAACATTATCTCGGAAAGCAAAAATGGGTATGTTTGAAGGAATAGTGGTTCCAACAATATTGTATGGTTGCGAGGCGTGGACTATGGATAGAGTTGTGCGCAGGAGGATGGATGTGCTGGAAATGAGATGTTTGAGGACAATGTGTGGTGTGAGGTGGTTTGATCGAGTAAGTAACGTAAGGGTAAGAGAGATGTGTGGAAATATAAAGAGCGTGGTTGAGAAAGCAGAAGAGGGTATTTTGAAATGGTTTGGTCACATGGAGAGAATGAGTGAGGAAAGATTGACCAAGAGGATATATGTGTCGGAGGTGGAGGGAACGAGGAGAAGAGGGAGACCAAATTGGAGGTGGAAAGATGGAGTGAAAAAGATTTTGTGTGATCGGGGCCTGAACATGCAGGAGGGTGAAAGGAGGGCAAGGAATAGAGTGAATTGGAGCGATGTGGTATACCGGGGTTGACGTGCTGTCAGTGGATTGAATCAAGGCATGTGAAGCGTCTGGGGTAAACCATGGAAAGCTGTGTAGGTATGTATATTTGCGTGTGTGGACGTATGTATATACATGTGTATGGGGGTGGGTTGGGGCATTTCTTTCGTCTGTTTCCTTGCGCTACCTCGCAAACGCGGGAGACAGCGACAAAGCAAAAAAAAAAAAAGAGAAAATATATATATATATATATATATATATATATATATATATATATATATATATATATATATATATTATACTATTCGCCATTTCCCGCATTAGCGAGGTAGCGTTAAGAACAGAGGACTGGGCCTTTGAGGGAATATCCTCACCTGGCCCCCTTCTCTGTTCCTTCTTTTGGAAAATTAACAATATATATATATATATATATATATATATATATATATATATATATATATATATATATTTTTTTTTTTTTTTTTTTTTTGCTTTTCGCTGTCTCCCGCGTTTGCGAGGTAGCGCAAGGAAACAGACGAAAGATATGGCATAACCCACCCCCATACACATGTATATACATACGTCCACACATGCAAATATACATACCTACACAGCTTTCCATGGTTTACCCCAGACGCTTCACATGCCCTGATTCAATCCACTGACAGCACGTCAACCCCGGTATATCACATCGATCCAATTCACTCTATTCCTTGCCCTCCTTTCACCCTCCTGCATGTTCAGGCCCCGATCACACAAAATCTTTTTCACTCCATCTTTCCACCTCCATTTGGTCTCCCACTTCTCGTTCCCTCCACCTCCGACACATATATCCTCTTGGTCAATCTTTCCTCCTCATTCTCTCCATGTGCCCAAACCATTTCAAAACACCCTCTTCTGCTCTCTCAACCACGCTCTATTTATTTCCACACATCTCTCTTACCCTTACGTTACTGACTCGATCAAACCACCTCACACCACACATTATCCTCAAACATCTCATTTCCAGCACATCCATCCTCCTGCGCACAACTCTATCCATAGCCCACGCCTCGCAACCATACAACATTGTTGGAACCACTATTCCTTCAAACATACCCATTTTTGCTTTCCGAGATAATGTTCTCGATTGCCACACATTCTTCAAGGCTCCCAGAATTTTCGCCCCCTCCCCCACCCTATGATCCACTTCCGCTTCCATGGTTCCATCCGCTGCCAGATCCACTCCCAGATATCTAAAACACTTTACTTCCTCCAGTTTTTCTCCATTCAAACTTACCTCCCAATTGACTTGACCCTCAACCCTACTGTACCTAATAACCTTGCTCTTATTCACATTTACTCTTAACTTTCTTCTTTCACACAATTTACCAAACTCAGTCACCAGCTTCTGCAGTTTCTCACATGAATCAGCCACCAGCGCTGTATCATTAGGGAACAACAACTGACTCACTTCCCAAGCTCTCTCACCCCAACAGACTTCATACTTGGCCCTCTTTCCAAAACTCTTGCATTCACCTCCCTAACAGCCCCATCCATAAACAAATTAAACAACCATGGAGACATCACACACCCCTGCCGCAAACCTACATTCACTGAGAACCAATCACTCTCCTCTCTTCTTACACGTACACATGCCTTACATCCTCGATAAAAACTTTTCATTGCTTCTAACAACTTGCCTCCCACACCATATATTCTTAATACCTTCCACAGAGCATCTCTATCAACTCTATCATATGTATATATATATACTAGCGAAGGCCTGATACTCCGTCTATCAGCCATCCACTATGGGACGTTAAACAACTGGTTTGATTGTGGACTTTGACCCAGTTGCATTTACAACTTCTCCAGTATCTAATATCACTTTCTTCATTTTCTTTTGTTTTCAGTAAGATCTAACCCCACATGAACGAATTGTTCTCAATCTTGATATTCATATCTTAATGGTGTTTGTTCGTAACGTGTTAATTACTATTTGTTTTCATATAATCAATAATTTTTCCTGGTTCTCCTCTTTTCCACCCAATATCACCAGCTGCTGGAATTACACGACTAGTTTCTTTTTCTATTCTACCATATCGTTTATCATATGTGTTAACCACCCCATCTATCACACCTATCATTACCATTTTACATCCAGGCAATCCCATTTCACGTCATCCGTCTCGTTTAGCATGTTGTCAGTGGTTCCCCTAATCTCTCTTCACTTCCCCCAACAATTTCATCAGCTTTCTTTTATTGAGGACATTCTAAACCACTTTCGATCCCTTTCCCTCCCTATTGTGCTCGGAAACAAATTAACCTACATCTCACTAAATGCATATGCTCCCCCTCCTACCCTTTCTGTTGTCCTCTCACCACTTTTCCTGGCTATTGTCCACCACAGATCGTGGTGATAGATAGATAGTTTCTCATCACTGTGGTCTATTTCAGGATCCTTCTCTCTTGCACTTTCTTCTCAGATGTCTTATTGGAATTCACTTTCTTTTTCCGAGGCTGCGTAATCAGTCCGCTGATCACCACACTACATGGATGGTGTAAAGTACCACCTTCTTGCTTAGTCTCTGGTTTGTCTTCCTCACGCATATTACATTCGTGTCGTCATGAGCTACTGGGATTCCAACTAATGTTTCTTCTACCACGTCAGTAGACTCATCCTCCGTGCCTAGCGCTGACCTAGTCTCTGTTATCATATTCTTTTTTTAACCTCAAATAAGATTATGACAACAGATAACCTCGACATATGGTCCACTGGGTCTCCTGTTATCTGTAATTTCCTGTGACCTTCCACGTGAAAGTAAAAAGACTCAATTTACTTGCAATGCTCAGACGAACGTCACAGAGAAATATCAAAAGGAAACATATCATTTGCAACGCTGAGATAAGTAAAACATGATAATCATGAATGTAAATATCATTTGCAAAATTCAAACCGTCATTACTGCGAGAAATCATTCTTCAGCAGCAGGAAATCAATGACCAATGAGTCATTGATTATGGATCTTCTTGCACTTCGTAGCGTTATCTGCCACCACTTCTTCTTCTTTCCTCAATTATTCAAAGATTCGTACATTTTGGGTCGGAGTCTTCAAAATACCTGCTGGCCCTGCTGTTCTGGTTCTCCACTATACATTAAGCTACCCTCCTACATGCGTTTAATAACTCACTTTTAACACACGTGTGTGTGTGTGTGTGTGTGTGTGTGTGTGTGTGTGTGTGTGTGTTCTAGTTCCCAGGACCGATGGGAAAGTTTCCACCCTTGTGCTGCTAAACTTCTCTTACGCCCCAGTACACTTTGTGTTCCATATTACCACGTCACTGTAATGATTCTGTGGTGTAGAACCTCATAGCACTATCCTATTCACTGAAACCATTAAAAACTGAAATTCCCTGGAAATCTAATAGATTCTTGACCAACCTTGCCCCGCTGCAGGTGGCGCGTGATTATTATCTGCGTGTTAGAGGAGTATTACAATCGTGTTACCTCATCTCTTAAGCTTGTATATGTGCACCATGTTATTAGTCTTAAGTGCACATACACACACACACACACACACACACACACACACACACACACGCACCAGCTTGAGCCAAACGCCCATCACTGACCAGCACCGTAGAGAAAATGAATAGCTAAGAACGGCCATGGGCCGAATATTTCGGCCAGGATTCGAACCCTGGTGGGTACTTGTGTGAAGCTTGGTCAGCAACACCACGGAAGCCCGTGCGCCATATACGCACACTATTAATCACGCATTACTCAATGGGTAGAGCCATATGGGAGGTAGAGAGAGAGAGAGAGAGAGAGAGAGAGAGAGAGAGAGAGAGAGAGAGAGAGAGAGAGAGAGAGAGAGAGAGAGAGAGAGAGACAGACAGACAGACAGACAGACAGACTTAACAAGACTCGATAATACATACTGAACATATCCTCTACAACAGAACGCCTTGTCTTCACGAACATTGATAAGAAGCACAGGAGAAAAACAAGAACATAAAGAAGTGTTCACATAAATCTCAACATTGCTAAGGATTCATGGAATGTAAGGTTTTTAAGTGTATTGAAAAAGGGGAAATGAATCATGTCCTGTCGTACGTGTCTTACAAAAACCTCCTTTGAGTAGTGAATGAAATGGTTATGTCATCAGTTTATCCCGTTATATAAAAGAAAAACTGATGACATATGAAAATGTAACTAACTCCTAACGTCTTCCAGATATAGAAAACGCTTAGTCACACCGTACTCCTTCTTGGTAAAATATGATATACCAACAGACATGATATCAACTTGTGCAGGTTACATTATGTGAGCATTCTAATCCCAGTTCCTGGAAAATTAATATGCGTGCCTAGACTGACCTTAAGAACAGGTGAATATTGTCAGGAGTGGCAACACAAATTAAAAAGACGTCTTCAGAGGGAATAGAGTCAGCACGATAACTAAATTGAATTGTATTTGCATGTGACTAGCACTGTGATTGAGTTTCGCTTCAGCAGCTGAACTGGGATTATGGATTCAACTCTGGATTGAATATTTGAGACTGTAAGTGAGTGACTTGATGCAATATATATATATATATATATATATATATATATATATATATATATATATATATATATATATATATATATATATATATATATATATATATATATATATATATATATATATATATATATATATATATATATATTTATATATATATATATATATATAAGTTTATATATATATATATATATATATATATGTTTATATATATATATATATATATATATATATATATATATATATATATATATATATATATATATATATATATATAAGTTTATATATATATATATATATATATATATATGTGTTTATATATATATATATATATATATATATATATATATATATATATATATATATATATATATATATATATTCTTTCTCCCCTATCCCTGGGGATAGAGGAGAAAGAATACTTCTCATGCATTCCTCACGTGTCGTAGAAGGCGACTAAAGGGGACGGGAGCGGGGGGGGGGGGCTTGAAACCCTCCCCCCCCTTGTATTTTAACTTTCTAAAAGGGGAAACAGAAGAAGGAGTCACGCGGGGAGTGCTCACCCTCCTCGAAGGCTCAGACTGGGGTGCCTAAATGTGTGTGGATGTAACCAAGGTGAGAAAAAAGGAGAGATAGGTAGTATGTTTGAGGAAAGGAACCTGGATGTTTTGGCACTGGGTGAAACGAAGCTCAAGGGTAAAGGGGAAGAGTGGTTTGGAAATGTCTTGGGAGTAAAGTCAGGGGTTAGTGAGCGGACAAGAGCAAGGGAAGGAGTAGCATTACTCCTGAAACAGGAATGGTGGGAGTATGTGATAGAATGTAAGAAAGTAAATTCTAGATTGATATGGGTAAAACTGAAAGTTGATGGAGAGAGATGGGTGATTATTGGTGCATATGCACCTGGGCATGAGAAGAAAGATCATGAGAGGCAAGTGTTTTGGGAGCAGCTGAATGTGTGAGTTAGTGGTTTTGATGCACAGGACCGGGTTATAGTGATGGGTGATTTGAATGCAAAGGTGAGTAATGTGGCAGTTGAGGGAATGATTGGCATACATGGGGTGTTCAGTGTTGTAAATGGAAATGGTGAAGAGCTTGTAGATTTATGTGCTGAAAAAGGACTGGTGATTGGGAATAGCTGGTTTAAAAAGAGAGATATACATACGTATACGTATGGAAGTAGGAGAGATGGCCAGAGAGCGTTATTGGATTACGTGTTAATTGATAGGCGCGCGAAAGAGAGACTTTTGGATGTTCATGCGCTGAGAGGTGCAACTGGAGGGATGTCTGATCATTATCTTGTGGAGGCGAAGGTGAAGATTTGTATGGGTTATCAGAAAAGATGAGAGAATGTTGGGGTGAAGAGAGTGGTGAGAGTAAGTGAGCTTGGGAAGGAGACTTGTGTGAGGAAGTACCAGGAGAGACTGAGTACAGAATGGAAAAAGGTGAAAACAAAGGAGGTAAGGGGAGTGGGGGAGGAATGGGATGTATTTAGGGAAGCAGGGATGGCTTGCGCAAAAGATGCTTGTGGCATGAGAAGCGTGGGAGGTGGGCAGATTAGAAAGGGTAGTGAGTTGTGGGATGAAAAAGTAAGATTGTTAGTGAAAGAGAAGAGAGAGGCATTTGGACGATTTTTGCAGGGAAAAAATGCAATTGAGTGGGAGATGTATAAAAGAAAGAGACAGGAGGTCAAGAGAAAGGTGAAAGTGGTGAAAAAGAGGGCAAATGAGAGTTGAGGTGAGAGAGTATCATTAAATTTTAGGGAGAATAAAAAGATGTTTTCGAAGGAGGTAAATAAAGTGCGTAAGACAAATGAGCAAATGGGAACTTCAGTGAAGGGGGCTAATGGGGAGGTAATAACAAGTAGTGGTGACGTGAGAAGGAGATGGAGTGAGTATTTTGAAGGTTTGTTGAATGTGTTTGATGATAGAGTGGCAGATATAGGGTGTTTTGGTCGAGTTGGTGTGCAAAGTGAGAGGGTTAGGGGAAATGATTTGGTAAACAGAGAAGAGGTAGTAAAAGCTTTGCGGAAGATGAAAGCCGGCAAGGCAGCAGGTTTGGATGGTATTGCAGTGGAATTTATTAAAAAAGGGGGTGACTGTATTGTTGACTGGTTGGTAAGGTTATTTAACGTATGTATGATTCATGGTGAGGTGCCTGAGGATTGGCGAAATGCTTGCATAGTGCCATTGTACAAAGGCAAATGTGTGGCGGGGTGGCGATGGGAATGAATAAAGGCAGACAGTATGAATTATGTACATATGTATATATCTATATGTGTGTATATATATGTATACGTTGAGATGTATAGGTATGTTTATTTGCGTGTGTGGACGTGTATGTATATATATGTGTATGTGGGTGGGTTGGGCCATTCTTTCGTGTGCTTCCTTGCGCTACCTCGCTAACGCGGGAGGCAGCGACAAAGTAAAAAACTGATATAAATTAATATGAGGTCCATGACTTGAAAGGAGAAGCCCTTCTGTTTTCTGCTCTTTGCTGGATTGGCTGGTGTGCTGTCTATGAAGGGGATGCTGAGGTGTTTAATCAGTTGACTGCTGATGTGTCCTGTACAGTATAAGATGGTTCCGTAAGTCAGTGTGCTGTATATGGCTGGGCAAGATAAATAGCAGAGCTGTGAGTCATGAAGAAATTATGACAACTCAGATGATGTTTCTTCATCCTTAACCCATATTTTTACATATCAGTTGACCAGTAACCATCAAAGTGCTGTGGGGATAGCTCATCATTTCTGTGCCACCCACGCAGCAACATATTATGTATTATAGAGATTGAAGAAGAGGTGGACTGAAGATGTATTTCGAAAGGTTGCCGAATTCAAACATGGTCGATGATAGGGTGGCAGATGTGGGATGTTTTAAATGTAGAGGTATGCAAAATAAGAAGTCATGGCAGGTGGTTTATGAAGAGAGGATGTAGTGAAACACATGAAAGATAAACTGTGCACAAAGCAGCCACATGGAAAGGATTCTAGAATCATTTCATTTCAAGCTAGAAGTTTCAGTTTTCTAAATTATTTCTTACTTTTTTCGTATGTATATATATGTATGTGTGTGTGTATGTGTATATATATATGTATATTATCCCTGGGGATAGGGGTGAAAGAATACTTCCCACGTATTCCTCGCGTGTCGTAGAAAGCGACTCCAGGGGACGGGAGCGGGGGGCCAGAAATCCTCCCCTCCTTGTATTAACTTTCTAAAATGGGAAACAGAAGAAGGAGTCACGCGGGGAGTGCTCATCCTCCTCGAAGGCTCAGAGTGGGGTGCCTAAATGTGTGTGGATGTAACCAAGATGTGAAAAAAGGAGAGATAGGTAGTATGTTTGAGGAAAGGAACCTGGATGTTTTGGCTCTGAGTGAAACGAAGCTCAAGGGTAAAGGGGAAGAGTGGTTTGGGAATGTCTGGGGAGTAAAGTCAGGGGTTAGTGAGAGGACAAGAGCAAGGGAAGGAGTAGCAATACTCCTGAAACAGGAGTTGTGGGAGTATGTGATAGAATGTAAGAAAGTAAATTCTCGATTAATATGGGTAAAACTGAAAGTTGATGGAGAGAGGTGGGTGATTATTGGTGCATATGCACCCGGGCATGAGAAGAAAGATCATGAGAGGCAAGTGTTTTGGGAGCAGCTGAATGAGTGTGTTAGTGGTTTTGATGCACGAGACCGGGTTATAGTGATGGGTGATTTGAATGCAAAGGTGAGTAATGTGGCAGTTGAGGGAATAATTGGTATACATGGGGTGTTCAGTGTTGTAAATGGAAATGGTGAAGAGCTTGTAGATTTATGTGCTGAAAAAGGACTGATTATTGGGAATACCTGGTTTAAAAAGCGAGATATACATAAATATACGTAAGTAGGAGAGATGGCCAGAGAGCGTTATTGGATTACGTGTTAATTGACAGGCGCGCGAAAGAGAGACTTTTGGATGTTAATGTGCTGAGAGGTGCAACTGGAGGGATGTCTGATCATTATCTTGTGAAGGCTAAGGTGAAGATTTGTATGGGTTTTCAGAAAAGAAGAGTGAATGTTGGGGTGAAGAGGGTGGTGAGAGTAAGTGAGCTTGGGAAGGAGACCTGTGTGAGGAAGTACCAGGAGAGACTGAGTACAGAATGGAAAAAGGTGAGAACAATGGAAGTAAGGGGAGTGGGGGAGGAATGGGATGTATTTAGGGAATCAGTGATGGATTGCGCAAAAGATGCTTGTGGCATGAGAAGAGTGGGAGGTGGGTTGATTAGAAAGGGTAGTGAGTGGTGGGATGAAGAAGTAAGATTATTAGTGAAAGAGAAGAGAGAGGCATTTGGACGATTTTTGCAGGGAAAAAATGCAATTGAGTGGGAGATGTAAAAAAGAAAGAGACAAGAGGTCAAGAGAAAGGTGCAAGAGGTGAAAAAAAGGGCAAATGAGAGTTGGGGTGAGAGACTATCAGTAAATTTTAGGGAGAATAAAAAGATGTTCTGGAAGGAGGTAAATAAAGTGCGTAAGACAAGGGAGCAAATGGGAACTTCAGTGAAGGGCGCAAATGGGGAGGTGATAACAAGTAGTGGTGATGTGAGAAGGAGATGGAGTGAGTATTTTGAAGGTTTGTTGAATGTGTTTGATGATAGAGTGGCAGATATAGGGTGTTTTGGTCGAGGTGGTGTGCAAAGTGAGAGGGTTAGGGAAAATGATTTGGTAAACAGAGAAGAGGTAGTGAAAGCTTTGCGGAAGATGAAAGCCGGCAAGGCAGCAGGTTTGGATGGTATTGCAGTGGAATTTATTAAAAAAGGGGATGACTGTATTGTTGAATGGTTGGTAAGGTTATTTAATGTATGTATGACTCATGGTGAGGTGCCTGAGGATTGGCGGAATGCGTGCATAGTGCCATTGTACAAAGGCAAAGGGGATAAGAGTGAGTGCTCAAATTACAGAGGTATAAGTTTGTTGAGTATTCCTGGTAAATTATATGGGAGGGTATTGATTGAGAGGGTGAAGGCATGTACAGAGCATCAGATTGGGGAAGAGCAGTGCGGTTTCAGAAGTGGTAGAGGATGTGTGGATCAGGTGTTTGCTTTGAAGAATGTATGTGAGAAATACTTAGAAAAGCAAATGGATTTGTATGTAGCATTTATGGATCTGGAGAAGGCATATGATAGAGTTGATAGAGATGCTCTGTGGCAGGTATTAAGAATATATGGTGTGGGAGGCAAGTTGTTAGAAGCAGTGAAAAGTTTTCATCGAGGATGTAAGGCATGTGTACGTGTAGGAAGAGAGGAAAGTGATTGGTTCTCAGTGAATGTAGGTTTGCGGCAGGGGTGTGTGATGTCTCCATGGTTGTTTAATTTGTTTATGGATGGGGTTGTTAGGGAGGTAAATGCAAGAGTTTTGGAAAGAGGGGCAAGTATGAAGTCTGTTGGGGATGAGAGAGCTCGGGAAGTGAGTCAGTTGTTGTTCGCTGATGATACAGCGCTCGTGGCTGATTCATGTGAGAAACTGCAGAAGCTGGTGACTGAGTTTGGTAAAGTGTGTGGAAGAAGAAAGTTGAGAGTAAATGTGAATAAGAGCAAGGTTATTAGATACAGTAGGGTTGAGGGTCAAGTCAATTGGGAGGTGAGTTTGAATGGAGAAAAACAGGAGGAAGTGAAGTGTTTTAGATATATGGGAGTGGATCTGGCAGCGGATGGAACCATGGAAGCGGAAGTGGATCATAGGGTGGGGGAGGGGGCGAAAATTCTGGGAGCCTTGAAGAATGTGTGGAAGTCGAGAACATTATCTCGGAAAGCAAAAATGGGTATGTTTGAAGGAATAGTGGTTCCAACAATGTTGTATGGTTGCGAGGCGTGGGCTATGGATAGAGTTGTGCGCAGGAGGATGGATGTGCTGGAAATGAGATGTTTGAGGACAATGTGTGGTGTGAGTGGTTTGATCGAGTGAGTAACGTAAGGGTAAGAGAGATGTGTGGAAATAAAAAGAGCGTGTTTGAGAGAGCAGAAGAGGGTGTTTTGAAGTGGTTTGGGCACATGGAGAGAATGAGTGAGGAAAGATTGACCAAGAGGATATATGTGTCGGAGGTGGAGGGAACGAGGAGAAGAGGGAGACCAAATTGGAGG